>NC_052335.1:36757038-36775875 GCF_016432855.1 Salvelinus namaycush
GGTGTACAGTATGTCAACGTCCAGGAAGGTGTACAGTACCTCAACGTCCAGGAAGGTGTACAGTACCTCAACGTCCAGGAAGGTGTACAGTATGCCAACGTCCAGGAAGGTGTACAGTACCTCAACGTCCAGGAAGGTGTACAGTACCTCAACGTCCAGGAAGGTGTACAGTATGCCAACGTCCAGGAAGGTGTACAGTACCTCAACGTCCAGGAAGGTGTACAGTACCTCAACGTCCAGGAAGGTGTACAGTATGCCAACGTTCAGGAAGGTGTACAGTACCTCAACGTCCAGGAAGGTGTACAGTATGTCAACGTCCAGGAAGGTGTACAGTATGCCAACGTCCAGGAAGGTGTACAGTATGCCAACGTTCAGGAAGGTGTACAGTACCTCAACGTCCAGGAAGGTGTACAGTATGCCAACGTCCAGGAAGGTGTACAGTACCTCAACGTCCAGGAAGGTGTACAGTATGTCAACGTCCAGGAAGGTGTACAGTATGTCAACGTCCAGGAAGGTGTACAGTATGTCAACGTCCAGGAAGGTGTACAGTACCTCAACGTCCAGGAAGGTGTACAGTACCTCAACGTCCAGGAAGGTGTACAGTATGCCAACGTTCAGGAAGGTGTACAGTACCTCAACGTCCAGGAAGGTGTACAGTACCTCAACGTCCAGGAAGGTGTACAGTATGTCAACGTCCAGGAAGGTGTACAGTACCTCAACGTCCAGGAAGGTGTACAGTACCTCAACGTCCAGGAAGGTGTACAGTACCTCAACGTCCAGGAAGGTGTACAGTACCTCAACGTCCAGGAAGGTGTACAGTATGTCAACGTCCAGGAAGGTGTACAGTACCTCAACGTCCAGGAAGGTGTACAGTATGCCAACGTCCAGGAAGGTGTACAGTATGTCAACGTCCAGGAAGGTGTACAGTATGCCAACGTTCAGGAAGGTGTACAGTACCTCAACGTCCAGGAAGGTGTACAGTATGTCAACGTTCAGGAAGGTGTACAGTACCTCAACGTCCAGGAAGGTGTACAGTATGTCAACGTCCAGGAAGGTGTACAGTATGTCAACGTCCAGGAAGGTGTACAGTACCTCAACGTCCAGGAAGGTGTACAGTACCTCAACGTCCAGGAAGGTGTACAGTACCTCAACGTCCAGGAAGGTGTACAGTATGTCAACGTTCAGGAAGGTGTACAGTACCTCAACGTCCAGGAAGGTGTACAGTATGTCAACGTCCAGGAAGGTGTACAGTATGTCAACGTCCAGGAAGGTGTACAGTACCTCAACGTCCAGGAAGGTGTACAGTACCTCAACGTCCAGGAAGGTGTACAGTACCTCAACGTCCAGGAAGGTGTACAGTATGTCAACGTTCAGGAAGGTGTACAGTACCTCAACGTCCAGGAAGGTGTACAGTATGTCAACGTCCAGGAAGGTGTACAGTATGTCAACGTCCAGGAAGGTGTACAGTACCTCAACGTCCAGGAAGGTGTACAGTACCTCAACGTCCAGGAAGGTGTACAGTATGTCAACGTCCAGGAAGGTGTACAGTACCTCAACGTCCAGGAAGGTGTACAGTACCTCAACGTCCAGGAAGGTGTACAGTACCTCAACGTCCAGGAAGGTGTACAGTACCTCAACGTTCAGGAAGGTGTACAGTATGTCAACGTTCAGGAAGGTGTACAGTACCTCAACGTTCAGGAAGGTGTACAGTATGCCAACGTCCAGGAAGGTGTACAGTACCTCAACGTCCAGGAAGGTGTACAGTACCTCAACGTCCAGGAAGGTGTACAGTATGTCAACGTCCAGGAAGGTGTACAGTACCTCAACGTCCAGGAAGGTGTACAGTACCTCAACGTCCAGGAAGGTGTACAGTATGTCAACGTCCAGGAAGGTGTACAGTACCTCAACGTCCAGGAAGGTGTACAGTATGTCAACGTCCAGGAAGGTGTACAGTACCTCAACGTCCAGGAAGGTGTACAGTACCTCAACGTCCAGGAAGGTGTACAGTACCTCAACGTCCAGGAAGGTGTACAGTATGTCAACGTCCAGGAAGGTGTACAGTACCTCAACGTCCAGGAAGGTGTACAGTACCTCAACGTCCAGGAAGGTGTACAGTACCTCAACGTCCAGGAAGGTGTACAGTACCTCAACGTCCAGGAAGGTGTACAGTACCTCAACGTCCAGGAAGGTGTACAGTATGTCAACGTTCAGTCATCATTATCATACCCAGTCATCATTATCCTAGCCAGTGATCATTATCCTAGCCTGTTGTCATTATCCTAGCCAGTCGTCATTATCCTACCCAGTCATCATTATCCTAGCCAGAGTACAATTGTATAGGCTGTACATAATAGTAGATAATGAGGGAAAGTTTGCAAGAGCCCCTCAGAGCCAGAAAAAAACGTCATTATTTTTAGTTGGTGGCCAATCAAATTAAATTTCACACTTTGCTCCAATAATCCCTCCTTCCCTCACTCTGCCCCTATTTAAAAAAAAAAACCCAGATATTTCCTGATCTTTCTCATATTTCTCAGATATAGGACAGACACTTCAGAACAAACTTCCTTTAGATTTGTTTATGGACTATCTGTTGTTCTATGTAGGGCATCTGTTATTCAATGTGTTCATATGGGCTAATAGCAGTAAGACAAAATAAAAAAAGTATATATTTTTACAAATATTTTTTATACTTCAAGGGGTCTTACCAAAATCAAATAGCAAAATGGTCCTTGGTTTGACCTTCTTTATTAAGGATTGCCCCCTTTTTTTCCACAATTTTTGCCTAAAATGACATACCCAAATCTAACTGCCTGCAGCTCAGGCCTTGAAGCAAGGATATGCATATTCTTTGTACCATTTGAAAAGAAACACTTTGAATTTTGTGGAAATGTTAAAGGAATGTAGGAGAATATAACACATTAGATCAGGTAAAAGTTCATACAAAGAAAAAACCAACCTTTTTTGTATTTTTTTTGTACCATCATCTTTAAACCACTTACATATTTGTTAATATTTGTTAATATGTAAATATGTTAATAAACCACTTACAAATCTCAAAGTGTCATGGTAAAGGGTGTCAATTGATCTCAAACACTGAGCGGAAGCATTCATATATAAAATATCCCCATAGTCTAGTAAAGGCATAAATGTAGCTGATACTAGCCTCCTCTGGCTTCAAAAGAAAAACAGGCCTTATTCCTAAAATAAAATCCCAATTTCAGCTTCAATTTTTTTGTAAATTGTTGAATATGCAATTTAAAAGAGAGGCTGTCATCAATTAAAATTCCAAGATATTTATATGAGGTTACAACCTCAATCTCCTTGCCCTGACAGGTAGTAATAGGTGAAAGGTTCAGAGATCTATTTCTTGCATTAGAAAACACCATTAGTTTAGTTTTGTCAGTATTGAGGATAAGCTTCAATTGACACAAGGTATATTGAACAGTATAAAAAGCAGTTTGCAAGTTCTGGAAAGCTTTTGTAAGAGACGAGGCACAACAATAAATATCAGTATCATCAGCATAAAAATGAAGTTGCGCATTTTGGATATTTTTGTCTAAATCATTTATATAAATAGTGAATAAGAGAGGACCAAGTACAGAGCCTTGGGGCACACCATTAACTTCTTATGGCTGCAAGGGGCAGTATTGAGTAGCCAGTTAAATGGTGCCCATTTCAAACGGCCTCGTACTCAATTCTTGCTCGTACAATATGCATATTATTATTACTATTGGATAGAAAACACTCTCTAGTTTCTAAAACCGTTTGAATTATTTCTCTGAGTGAAACAGAACTCATTCTGCAGCACATTTCCTGACCAGGAAGTGGAATGTCAGAAATCGATGCTCTGTTCAACTTCCTGCCTATACATGGGCATGATACGTAAGAGTCTACGTACACTTCATACACCTTCCCCTGGTTGTCAAGAGGCGGTGAGAGAAGAAATTTCGTGTTTATCTTGGTCTGAGGTGGAATTAAAGCTCTTTGTATGACGTGACCGTCCATTTCCTGTTTCTGGAGCGCGCGAAAGGGGACATGGATTTGCCTTCTGTTTAGCTGTCGTTATGGACGACTAACATCTCCGGTTTAGATTTTATTTGATACATGTGACCATATCATCGTAAAGTATGTTTTTTCAATATAGTTTAATCAGATTATTGAAATTTTTTCGGGAGTTTTGCCGTGTTCCGTTCTCTGACTTTGTTGACGTTGGAGAGATCCGTGCCACTTGGCAAGTGCCCATGCTAAATGATGAGGGAAATTTGCCGTTCCAGATCCAAACAACGACTGTTCTGGACAAAGGACACCTTGTCCAACATTCTGACGGAAGATCACCAAAAGTAAGAAACATTTTATGATGCTATTTCTAATATCTGTCGTGCATGTGAACTGGTCGTCGGCGCCCAAGTGTTTCTGGCTATTGTGGCTACGCTAATATAACGCTACATTTTGTTTTCGCTGTAAAACATTTAATAAATCGGAAATATTGTCTGGAATCACAAGATGCCTGTCTTTCAATTGCTGTACACTATGTATTTTTCAGAAATTTTTTATGATGAGTAATTAGGTATTTGACGTTGGTGTCTGTAAATATTATGGCTGCTTTCGGTGCAATTTCTGATTGTAGCTGAAATGTAAACTATGATTTATACCTGAAATATGCAAATTTTTCTAACAAAACATATGCTATACAATAAATATGTTATCAGACTGTCATCTGATGAAGTTGTTTCTTGGTTAGTGGCTATTTATATCTTTATTTGGTCGAATTTGTGATAGCTACTGATGGAGTAAAAAACTGATGGAGTAAGAAAAGTGGTGTCTTTTGCTAACGTGGTTAGCTAATAGATTTACATATTGTGTCTTCCCTGTAAAACATTTAAAAAATCGGACATGTTGGCTTGATTCACAAGATGTGTACCTTTCATATGCTGTATTGGACTTGTTAATGTGTGAAAGTTAAATATTTAAAAAAAAATATCTTTTGAATTTCGCGCCCTGCACTTGAGCTGGATGTTGTCATAAGTGTACCGGTGTCGGGCTGCAGCCCAAACAGGTTAAGAACTAATGTATCTTTCATTTGCTGTCCAACCTGTATTTTTTTAGTCAAGTTTATGATTACTTATCGATTAGAATAGGTGCCTCTCCAAGATGGCGCCGGACAGATTGCTTGAAGTTTTGGCCACTAATCACATTGTATAACACGATTTGTGCCGCTAAATATGCACATTTTCGAACAAACCCTATATGCATTGTGTAATATGATGTTACAGGACGGTCATCTGATGAAGAATATCAAGGTTAGTCAAAAATTATATATCTTTTGCCTGTTTGTTACGATCGCTAACCTTTGCTGCTGGTAAAGGGTTGTTGTGTTTCTGGCTATTGTGGTAAGCTAATATAATGCTATATTGTGTTTTCGCTGTAAAACACTTAGAAAATCTGAAATATTGGCTGGATTCACAAGATCTGTGTCTTTCATTTGCTGTACGCTGTGTATTTTTAAGAAATGTTTTATGATGAGTAATTATGTAATACACGATGGTCTCTGTAGTTATTCTAGTTGCTTTGGTGAGAGTTGTGATGGTGGCTGCAATGGTAAACTATGATTTATACCTGAAATATGCACATTTTTCTAACAAAACATATGCTATACAATAAATATGTTATCAGACTGTCATCTGATGAAGTTGTTTCTTGGTTAGTGGCTATTTATATATTTATTGGTCGAATTTGTGATAGCTACTGATGCAGTAAAAAAATGGTGGAGTAAAAAAAGTGGTGTCTTTTGCTAACGTGGTTAGCTAATAGATTTACATATTGTGTCTTCCCTGTAAAACATTTTAAAAATCAGAAATGACGGCTGGATTCACAAGATGTGTATCTTTCATCTGGTGTCTTGGACTTGTGATTTAATGATATTTAGATGCTAGTATTTACTTGTGACGCTATGCTAGGCTATGCTAGTCAGCTTTTTTACTGATGGGGGTGCTCCCGGATCCGGGTTTGGGAGGAACTAGAAGTTAAACTGAAAGACCTTGTCCCGATTGGTATTTTTAAATCACTGATGAATGATCTTGAGACTGATTCCCTGACCTGTCAATGTTTTTAATTTGCTGTTTTTGATTTTTGTTATGCTCTAGTGAATTCAATGGTTTTTACTAGATTACTTGTAGTTTTTCATGTTGTCTGTCTGTAATTTTTGTAATGACTTGGTGCTGCCTATCTTGGCCAGGACGCTCTTGAAAAGGAGATTTTAAATCTCAATGAGCCCTTCCTGGTTAAATAAAGGTTAAATAAAAAATAAAAAAAACATTGAAATGCAAGAGCAAGGACATAATGTTTTACTCCAGACCAGGTGCAATTTAGATTTTGGCCACTAGATGGCAGCAGTGTATGTGCAATGTTTTAGACTGATCCAAGGAACCATTGTATTTCTGTTCAAAATTTGTTTCAAGACGGCCCAAATGCGCCTAATTTGTTTATTAATAACTTTTCATGTTTAAAATTGTGCACGGTTCTCAAACAATAGCATGGTATTCACTGTAATATCTACTGTAAATTGGACAGTGCAGTTAGATTAACAAGAATGTAAGCTTTCTGCCAATATCAGATATGTCTATGTCCTGGGAAATGTTCTTGTTACTTACAACCTCATGCTAATCGCATTAGCCTACGTTAGCTCAACCGTCCCGCAGGGGCCCACCAAGTTTTAAAACAATGTGAATCAGTTAGGCTGTTGGCTGGAACAAAGTGAATCAGTTTGGCTGTTGGCTGGAACAAAGTGAATCAGTTAGGCTGGTGGCTGGAACAAAGTGAAGCAGTTAGTCAGTTGGCTGGAACAAAGTGAATCAGTTAGGCTGTTGGCTGGAACAAAGTGAAGGCTGTTGGCTGGAACAAAGTGAATCAGTTAGGCTGTTGGCTGGAACAAAGTGAATCAGTTTGGCTGTTGGCTGGAACAAAGTGAATCAGTTTGGCTGTTGGCTGGAACAAAGTGAATCAGTTTGGCTGTTGGCTGGAACAAAGTGAATCAGTTAGGCTGTTGGCTGGAACAAAGTGAATCAGTTTGGCTGTTGGCTGAACAAAGTGAATCAGTTTGGCTGTTGGCTGGAACAAAGTGAATCAGTTAGGCTGTTGGCTGGAAAAGTATCATTTGGTGTTGGCTGGAACAAAGTGAATCAGTTTGGCTGTTGGCTGGAACAAAGTGAATCAGTTTGGCTGTTGGCTGGAACAAAGTGAAGCAGTTTGGCTGTTGGCTGGAACAAAGTGAAGCAGTTTGGCTGTTGGCTGGAACAAAGTGAATCAGTTTGGCTGTTGGCTGGAACAAAGTGAATCAGTTTGGCTGTTGGCTGGAACAAAGTGAATCAGTTTGGCTGTTGGCTGGAACAAAGTGAAGCAGTTTGGCTGTTGGCTGGAACAAAGTGAAGCAGTTTGGCTGTTGGCTGGAACAAAGTGAAGCAGTTAGGCTGTTGGCTGGAACAAAGTGAAGCAGTTTGGCTGTTGGCTGGAACAAAGTGAATCAGTTAGGCTGTTGGCTGGAACAAAGTGAATCAGTTTGGCTGTTGGCTGGAACAAAGTGAATCCGTTTGGCTGTTGGCTGGAACAAAGTGAATCAGTTAGGCTGTTGGCTGAACAAAGTGAAGGTGTTTGGCTGGAACAAAGTGAATCAGTTAGGCTGTTGGCTGGAACAAAGTGAATCAGTTTGGCTGTTGGCTGGAACAAAGTGAATCAGTTTGGCTGTTGGCTGGAACAAAGTGAAGCAGTTTGGCTGTTGGCTGGAACAAAGTGAATCCGTTTGGCTGTTGGCTGGAACAAAGTGAATCAGTTAGGCTGTTGGCTGGAACAAAGTGAAGGCTGTTGGCTGGAACAAAGTGAATCAGTTAGGCTGTTGGCTGGAACAAAGTGAATCAGTTTGGCTGTTGGCTGGAACAAAGTGAATCAGTTTGGCTGTTTGCTGGAACAAAGTGAAGCAGTTTGGCTGTTGGCTGGAACAAAGTGAATCAGTTTGGCTGTTGGCTGGAACAAAGTGAATCAGTTTGGCTGTTGGCTGGAACAAAGCATCCAATCATAATTAGGAGTCCTCATTTAGAAAACGTGTCTAGTCTGTTGTTACTAAACGTTAACATAAACTACTTTTGAAGGAGTGGAAAACCTTGCCCCCCTCATTGGATTGTTAGATGAGCTGTCAGCTCACACCATCAGATGATCTACCTCACTATACGTTCAGTAATGAAAACCATTGTGTCGTCATATTTTTATATTTCCATGAACTGATGGATATGGTGTCAAAGGCGAAATTCTGTCAAGATGTTTGTGTTGAATGCAGGAAGCCCTTTACAGTAGCTAGCTACAGTGTGTCTCCATGGATGAGTGAGTGTGTGTGTGTGTGTGTGTGTATGTGTGTGTGTCTGTGTCTGTGTCTGTGTCTGTGTCTGGGTCTGTGTCTGTGTCTGTGTCTGTGTCTGTGTCTGTGTCTGTGTCTGTGTCTGTGTGTGTGTGTGTGTGTGTGTGTGTGTGTGTCCGTGTGTATCTGTGTGTGTGTGTCTGTGTGTCCCCGTGTGTATCTGTGTGTGTGTGTGTGTGTATGTGTTTGTGTGTGTATCTGTGTGTGTGTGTGTGTGTGTGTTGTCTGTGTGTGTGTGTGTGTGTGTTGTCTGCTGTGTGTGTGTGTGTGTGTGTGTGGGTGTGTGTGTGTGTGTGTGTGTGTGTGTGTGTGTGTGTGTGTGTGTGTGTAGTCTTCAGGAGCCTCAGAGCCATCTGAGGGTAATGTGATTGGCAGATGTTTAATGAGGAGTTGTGTATCTTTGTTTTTCACGTCATTACCTGACAGTTTCACGCGTTAACCAATAACAGATCCTACAGCGCTACCAGGGGTAATCATCGGATGAAGCGTGTAGAAATGCTAATCGAAGGTCAGCCTTCATATTTTACGCTGCTGTCTGTGGAAAATTACAATCACCACATCTTGACACACATCCTCCTCAGGGGTATGAAACATACTGTACTGTACGTCTGCCTGCCTGTCGCTCTATACTGCGTAGGATACAGCATCTAATCAAAGTTTATTTGTGATCTGCGACGAATACAACAGGTTATGCCCACTTACAGGCTCTAACCGATAGTGCAAAAAAGGTATTAGGTGAACAATAGGTAGGTAAAGAAATAAAAACAACAGTAAAAAGAGTGAAAATAACAGTAGTGAGGCTACATACAGTAGAGAGGCTATATACAGTAGAGAGGCTATATACAGTAGCGAGGCTATATACAGTAGCGAGGCTATATACAGTAGCGAGGCTATATACAGTAGAGAGGCTATATACAGTAGCGAGGCTATATACAGTAGAGAGGCTATATACAGTAGCGAGGCTATATACAGTAGAGAGGCTATACAGTAGCGAGGCTATATACAGTAGCGAGGCTATATGCAGTAGCGAGGCTATATACAGTAGAGAGGCTATATACAGTAAGAGGCTATAACAGAGAGAGGCTATATACAGTAGAGAGGCTATATACAAGTCGAGGCTATATACAGTAGCGAGGCTATATACAGTAGAGAGGCATAACGTAGGAGGCTATATACAGTAGAGAGGCTATACAGTAGAGAGGCTATATACAGTAGAGAGGCTGTAACAGTAGCGAGGCTATATACAGTAGAGAGGCTATATACAGTAGAGAGGCTATATACAGTAGAGAGGCTATATACAGTAGAGAGGCTATATACAGTAGAGAGGCTGTAACAGTAGCGAGGCTATATACAGTAGCGAGGCTATATACAGTAGAGAGGCTATATACAGTAGAGAGGCTATATAAGAGGCTATACAGTAGAGGGCTATATACAGTAGAGAGGCTAACAGTAGAGAGGCTATATACAGTAGAGAGGCTATATACAGTAGAATGTTATATACGTAGAGGCTATATACAGTAGAGATGTATATACAGTAAGAGGCTATATACAGTAGAGAGGCTATATACAAGTAGAGAGTCTACTAGTAAGAGAGCTATAACAGTAGAGAGAATATATACAGTAGAGAGGCTATATACAGTAGAGAGGCTGTATACAGTAGAGAGGCTATATACAGTAGTGAGGCTGTATACAGTAGAGAGGCTATATACAGTAGTGAGGCTATATACGTAGTGAGGCTATATACAGTAGAGAGGCCTACATACAGTAGAGAGGCTACATAAATAGTGAGCCTATATCAGTAGAGAGGCTATATACAGTAGTGAGGCTATATACAGTAGAGAGGCTATATACAGTAGAGAGGCTATATACAGTAGAGAGGCTATATACAGTAGAGAGGCTATATACAGTAGAGAGGCTATATACAGTAGAGATGTTATATACAGTAGAGGCTATACACAGTAGAGATGTTATATACAGTAGAGAGGCTATATACAGTAGAGAGGCTATAACAGTAGAGAGAATATATACAGTAGAGAGGCTATATACAGTAGAGAGGCTATATACAGTAGAGAGGCTATATACAGTAGAGAGGCTATATACAGTAGTGAGGCTGTATACAGTAGAGAGGCTATATACAGTAGTGAGGCTATATACAGTAGTGAGGCTATATACAGTAGAGAGGCTACATACAGTAGAGAGGCTACATACAATAGTGAGGCTATATGCAGTAGAGAGGCTATATACAGTAGTGAGGCTACATACAGCAGAGAGGCTATAAACAGTAGAGAGGCTATATACAGTAGTGAGGCTATATACAGTAGAGAGGCTATATACAGTAGTGAGGCTATATACAGTAGTGAGGCTATATACAGTAGAGAGGCTATATACAGTAAGAGGCTATATACAGTAGAGAGGCTATATACGTAGTGAGGCTATATACAGTAAGAGGCTATATACAGTAGTGAGGCTATATACATAGAGCGCTATATACAGTAGTGAGGCTACATACAGTGGAGCTATTACAGTAGAGAGGCTACATACATATGAGAGGCTATATATAGTGATACTAATAGCAAGGCTACATACAGTAGAGAGGCTACAAACAGTAGTGAGGCTGTATACAGTAGTGAGGCTACATACAGTAGAGAGGCTATATACAGTAGAGAGGCTATATACAGTAGAGAGGCTATATACAGTAGTGAGGCTATATACAGTAGTGAGGCTACATATAGTAGAGAGGCTATATACAGTAGAGAGGCTATATACAGTAGTGAGGCTATAAACAGTAGTGAGGCTATATTCAGTAGAGAGGCTATATACAGTAGTGAGGCTACATACAGTAGAGAGGCTATATACAGTAGTGAGGCTACATCCAGTAGAGAGGCTATATACAGAAGTGAGACTATAAACAGTAGTGAGGCTATATACAGTAGTGAGGCTATATACAGTAGAGAGGCTATATACAGTAGAGAGGCTATATACAGTCAGTAGAGAGGCTACATACAGTAGAGAGGCTATATACAGTAGTGAGGCTATAAACAGTAGAGAGGCTATATACAGTAGCGAGGCTATATACAGTAGTGAGGCTATAAACAGTAGTGAGGCTATATACAGTATAGAGGCTACATACAGTAGAGAGGCTATATACAGTAGTGAGGCTATATACAGTAGCGAGGCTATATACAGTAGCGAGGCTATATACAGTAGCGAGGCTATATACAGTAGCGAGGCTATATACAGTAGAGAGGCTATATACAGTAGCGAAGCTATATACAGTAGAGAGGCTATATACAGTAGCGAGGCTATATACAGTAGAGAGGCTACATACAGTAGAGAGGCTATACAGTAGAGAGGCTATATACAGTAGCGAGGCTATATACAGTAGCTAGGCTATATACAGTAGAGAGGCTATATACAGTAGAGAGGCTATATAAAGTAGAGAGGCTATATACAGTAGAGAGAATATATACAGTAGAGAGAATATAACGAGTAGAGAGGCTATATACAGTAGAGAGGCTATATACAGGAGAGAGGCTATATACGAGAGAGGCATATACAGTAGAGAGGCTATATACAGTAGCGAGGCTATATACAGTAGAGAGGCTATATACAGTAGAGAGGCTATATACAGTAGAGAGGCTATATACAGTAGAGAGGCTGTAACAGTAGCAAGGCTATATACAGTAGCGAGGCTATATACAGTAGAGAGGCTATATACAGTAGAGAGGCTATATACAGTAGAGGGGCTATATACAGTAGAGAGGCAATATACAGTAGAGAGGCTATATACAGTAGAGAGGCTGTAACAGTAGAGAGGCTGTAACAGTAGCGAGGCTATATACAGTAGCGAGGCTATATACAGTAGCGAGGCTATATACAGTAGTGAGGCTATATACAGTAGTGAGGCTACATATAGTAGAGAGGCTATATACAGTAGAGAGGCTATATACAGTAGTGAGGCTATAAACAGTAGTGAGACTATATTCAGTAGAGAGGCTATATACAGTATGAGGCTACATCCAGTAGAGAGGCTATATACAGTAGTGAGGCTACATCCAGTAGAGAGGCTATATACAGAAGTGAGACATAAACAGTAGTGAGGCTATATAAGTAGTGAGGCTATATACAGTAGAGAGGCTATATACAGTAGAAGGCTATATACAGTCATAAGAGAGGCTACATACAGTAGAGAGGCTATATACAGTAGTGAGCTATAAACAGTAGAATGCTATATACGTAGCGAGGCTATATACAGTAGTGAGGCTATAAACAGTAGTGAGGCTATATACAGTGAGAGGCTACATACAGTAGAGATGGCTATATACAGTAGTGAGGCTATATACAGTACGAGGCTATATACAGTAGCGGGCTATATCAGTAGCGAGGCTATAATACAGTAGCGAGGCTATATACAGTACGGGCTATTACAGTAGAGAGGCTATATACAGTAGCGAAGCTATATACAGTAGAGAGGCTATATACAGTAGCGAGGCTATATACAGTATAGAGGCTACATACGTAGAGGGCTACATACAGTAGCGAGGCTATATACAGTAGCGAGGCTATATACAGTAGCTAGGCTATATACAGTAGAGAGGCTATATACGGTAGAGAGGCTATATACAGTAGAGAGGCTATATACAGTAGAGAGGCTATATACAGTAGAGAGAATATATACAGTAGAGAGTGCTATATACAGTATAGAGGCTATATACAGTAGAGAGGCATATACAGGATAGAGATACATACGTAAGAGGCTATAACAGTAGCGAGGGCTATATACAGTAGAGAGGCTATATACAGTAGAGAGGCTATATACAGTAGAGAGGCTATATACAGTAGAGCGGCTATATACAGTAGAGCGGCTGTTACAGTAGCGAGGCTATATACAGTAGCGAGGCTATATACAGTAGAGAGGCTATATACAGTAGAGAGGCTATATACAGTAGAGGGGCTATATACAGTAGAGAGGCTATATACAGTAGAGAGGCTATATACAGTAGAGAGGCTGTAACAGTAGAGAGGCTGTAACAGTAGCGAGGCTATATACAGTAGCGAGGCTATATACAGTAGCGAGGCTATATACAGTAGAGAGGCTATATACAGTAGAGGCTATATACAGTAGAGAGGCTATATACAGTAGAGAGGCTATATACAGTAGAGAGGCTATATACAGTAAGAGATGCTATATACAGTAGAGACTATATACATAGAGGCAATATACAGTAGAGAGGCTATATACAATAGAGAGGTTATATACAGTAGAGAGGCTATATACAGTAGAGAGGCTATAACATAGAGGAGGCTACATACAGTAGTGAGGCTATATCCAGTAGTGAGGCTATATACAGTAGGGAGGCTACATACAGCAGGAGGCTATAACCAGTAGAGAGGCTATATACAGTAGTGAGGCTATATACAGTATGAGGGCTATAATACAGTAGAGAGGCTATATACAGTAGTGAGGCTATATACAGTAGAGAGGCTATATACAGTAGAGAGGCTATATACAGTAGAGAGGCTATATACAGAGAGCTATATACAGTAAGAGGCTATATACAGTAGTGAGGCTATATACAGTAGAGCGGCTATATACAGTAGTGAGGCTACATACAGTAGTGAGGCTACATACAGTAGAGAGGCTACATACAGTAGAGAGGCTACATACAGTAGAGAGGCTATATACAGTAGTGAGGCTATATACAGTAGTGAGGCTATATACAGTAGAGAGGCTATATACAGTAGTGAGGCTATATACAGTAGAGAGGCTATACAGTAGAGAGGCTATATACAGTAGAGAGGCTATATACAGTAGGAGGCTATATACAGTAGTAGGCTATATACAATAGAGAGGCTATATACAGTAGTGAGGCTATATACAGTAGAGAGGCTATATACAGTAGAGAGGCTACATACAGTAGAGAGGCTATATAGAGTAGCGAGGCTATACACAGTAGCGAGGCTATACACAGTAGCGAGGCTATATACAGTAGAGAGGCTATATAGAGCAGCGAGGCTATATACAGTAGAGAGGCTACATACAGTAGAGAGGCTATATATAGTAAGAGGGCTATATACAGTAGATGGCTATATACAGTAGAGAGGCTATATACAGTAGAGAGGCTATATACAGTAGTGAGGCTATATACATAGAGAGGCTATATACAGTAGTGAGGCATATACATAGAGAGGCTATATACAGTAGAGAGGCTACATACAGTAGAGAGGCTATATAGAGTAGCGAGGCTATACACAGTAGCGAGGCTATACACAGTAGCGAGGCTATATACAGTAGAGAGGCTATATAGAGCAGCGAGGCTATATACAGTAGAGAGGCTACATACAGTAGAGAGGCTATATATAGTGAGGCTATAATAGTAGCAAGGCTACATACAGTAGAGAGGCTACAAAACAGTAGTGAGGCTGTATACAGTAGTGAGGCTACATACAGTAGAGAGGCTATATACAGTAGAGAGGCTATATACAGTAGAGAGGCTATATACAGTAGAGTGAGGCTATATACAGTAGTGAGGCTACTATATAGAGGGCTATAGACAGTAGAGAGGCTATATACAGTAGTGAGGCTATAACAGTAGTGAGGCTATATCAGTAAGAGGCTATATACGTAGTGAGGCTACATACAGTAGAGAGGCTATATACAGTACTGAGGCTACATCAGTAGAGAGGCTATATACGTAGTGAGACTATAAACAGTAGTGAGGCTATATACAGTAGTGAGGCTATATACAGTAGAGAGGATTATACATAGAGAGGCTATACTACAGTAGAGAGGCTAATACAGTAGAGAGGCTATAATACAGTAGTGAGGCTATAACAGTAGAGAGGCTATATTCAGTAGCGAGGCTATATACAGTATTGAGGCTATAAACAGTAGTGAGGCTATATACAGTATAGAGGCTACATACAGTAGAGAGGCTATATACAGTAGTGAGGCTACATACAGTAGTGAGGCTATATACAGTAGTGAGGCTATATACAGTAGAGAGGCTACATACAGTAGAGAGGCTACATACAATAGTGAGGCTATATGCAGTAGAGAGGCTATATACAGTAGTGAGGCTATATGCAGTAGAGAGGCTATAAACAGTAGAGAGGCTATATACAGTAGTGAGGCTATATACAGTAGAGAGGCTATATACAGTAGTGCTATATACAGTAGAGAGGCTATATACAGTAGAGAGGCTATATACAGTAGAGAGGCTATTACAGTAGAGAGGCTATAACAGTAGTGAGGCTATATACATAGAGAGGCTATATACGTAGTGAGGCTATATACAGTAGAGCGTATATACATAGTGAGGCTACATACAGTAGTGAGGCTATATACAGTAGAGAGGCTACATACAGTAGAGAGGCTACAAACAGTAGTGAGGCTAGTATACAGTAAGGCTATACGTAGAGAGCTATATACAGCAGAGAGGTTATATACAGTAGAGAGGCTATATACAGTAGTGAGGCTATATACAGTAGTGAGGCTACATATAGTAGAGAGGCTATATACAGTAGAGAGGCTATATACAGTAGTGAGGCTATAAAAATAGTGGGCTATATTCAGTAAAGAGGCTATATACAGTAGTGAGGCTACATACAGTAGAGAGGCTATATACAGTAGTGAGGCTACATCCAGTAGAGGCTATATACAGAAGTGAGACTATAAACATAGTGGCTATATACAGTAGTGAGGTCATATACAGTAGAGAGGCTATATACAGTAGAGAGGCTATATACAGTAGTGAGGCTATAACAGTAGAGAGGCTATATACAGTAGCGAGGCTATATACAGTAGTGAGGCTATAAACAGTAGAGGCTAATACAGTAGTGAGGCTATATACAGTAGAAGAGGCTATATACAGTAGTGAGGCTATATACAGTAGCGAGGCTATATACAGTAGCGAGGCTATATACAGTAGCGAGGCTATATACAGTAGCGAGGGCTATATACAGTAGAGAGGCTTATACAGTAAGCGAAGCTATATCATAGAGAGGCTATATACAGTAGCGAGGCTATATACGTAGAGAGGCTACATACAAGTAGAGAGGCTATACAGTAGAGAGGCTATATACAGTAGCGAGGCTATATACAGTAGCTAGGCTAATACAGTAGAGGCTATATACAGTAGAGAGGCTATATAAAGTAGAGAGGCTATATACAGTAGAGAGATATACTCAGTAGGAGGCTATATACAGTAGTGAGGCTATAACAGAGTAAAGAGGCTATATCAGTAAGCGAGCTATATAAGTAGTGAGGCTATATACAGTAGAGAGGCTATATACAGTAGAGAGGCTTAATATACAGTAGAGGGGCTATATACAGTAGAGAGGCAATATACAGTAGAGAGGCTATTACAGTAGAGAGCTATACAGTAGAGAGGCTGTAACAGTAGCGAGGCTATATACAGTAGCGAGGCTATATACAGTAAAGAGTCTATATAAGTTAGAGAGGCTATATACAGTAGAGGCTATATACAGTAGAGGCTATCATACAAGTAGAGAGGCTATATACAGTAGAGAAGGCTGTAACAGTAGAGGGCTAGTAACAGTAGCGAGGCTATATACAGTAGACGAGGCTATATACAGTAGAGAGGCTATGATACAGTAGTGAGGCTATAACAAGTAGAGAGGCTACATACAGTAGAGAGGCTATATACAGTAGAGAGGCTATATACAGTTAGAGAGGCTATATACAGTAGTTGAGCTATATACAGTAGAGAGGCTATATACAGTAAGTGAGGCTATATACAGTAAGCGGCTATATACAGTAGTGAGGCTACATACAGTAGTGAGGCTATAATTACATAGAGGCTACAATACAGTAGAGAGCTATATACAGTAGAGAGGCTATATACAGCAGAGAGGCTATTACAGTAGTGAGGCTATATACAGTAGTGAGGCTATACGTAGAGAGGTCTATATACAGTAGTGAGCTATTACAGTAGAGGGCTATATACAGTAGAGAGGCTATTATAAGTAGAGAGGCTATATACAGTAGTGAGGCTATATACAGATAGAGAGGCTATATACAGTAGTGAGGCTATATACACGTAGAGAGGCTTATATACAGTAGAGGGCTACATACAGTAGAGAGGCTTATAGAGTAGACGAGGCTATACACAGTAGCGAGGCTATACACAGTAGCGAGGCTATATACAGTAGAGAGGCTATATAGAGCAGCGAGGCTATTTACAGTAGAGAAGCTACATACAGTAGAGAGGCTATATATAGTGAGGCTATAATAGTGCAATATACATGAGAGGCTACAAACAGTAGTGGGCTAGTATACAGTAGGAGGCTACATACAGTAGAGAGGCTATATACAGTAGAGAGGCTATATACAGTAGAGAGGCTATATACAGTAGTGAGGCTATATACAGTAGTGAGGCTACATACAGTAGAGAGGCTACATACAGTAGAGAGGCTATATATAGTGAGGCTATAATAGTAGCAAGGCTACATACAGTAGAGAGGCTACAAACAGTAGTGAGGCTGTATACAGTAGTGAGGCTACATACAGTAGAGAGGCTATATACAGTAGAGAGGCTATATACAGTAGAGAGGCTATATACAGTAGTGAGGCTATATACAGTAGTGAGGCTACATATAGTAGAGAGGCTATATACAGTAGAGAGGCTATATACAGTAGTGAGGCTATAAACAGTAGTGAGACTATATCAGTAGAGAGGCTATATACAGTAGGTGAGGCTAATACAGTAGAGAGGCTATATACAGTAGAGGCTACATCCAGTAGAGAGCTATATACAGAAAAAGTGAGAGCTATAAACAGTAGTAGGCTATATACAGTAGGTGAGCTATATACAGTAGAGAGGCTATATCAGTAGAGAGGCTAATACAGTAGTGAGAGGCTACATACAGTAGAGAGGCTATATACGTAGTGAGGCTATAAACAGTAGAGAGGCTATAACAGTAGCGAGGCTAATATACAGTAGTGAGGCTATAACAGTAGGAGGCTATATACAGTAGTGAGGCTATATACAGTAGCAAGAGGCTATTACAGTAGTGAGGCTATATACAGTAGCGAGGCTATATACAGTAGAGGCTAACAGTAGAGAGGCTATATACAGTAGCGAGGCTATATACATAGGGGCTATATACGTAGAGAGGCTATATAACAGTAGCGAGAGCTATATACAGTAGAGAGGCTATATACAGTAGAGAGGCTATATACAGTAGAGAGCTACATACAGTAAGAGGCTTATACAGTAAGACTATACAGTAGCGAGCTATATACGTATCTAGGATATATACAGTAGAGAGGCTATATACAGTAGAGAGGCTATATACAGTAGGAGGCTATATACAGTAGAGAGTATATACAGTAGAGAGGCTATATACAAGTAGTGAGAGCTATAAACAGTAGAGAGGCTATTTCCCAGTATCGTAGGGGAGGGGGAGGG
>NC_052335.1:36775975-36805975 GCF_016432855.1 Salvelinus namaycush
AGTTGGATTATAGAACGTGGATTTATAGAAGTTGGATTATAGAAACGTTGGATTAATAGAACGTTGGATTTATAGAACGTTGGATTTATTAGAACGTTGGATTATAGAACTTGGATTAATAGAACGTTGGATTAAATAGAAGTTGGATATAGAACGTTGGATTTATAGAACGTTGGATTATAGAAGTTGGATTAATTAGAACGTTGGATTAATAGAACGTTGGTATAGATAGAAGGTTGGATATTAGAACGTTGGATTTATAGAATGGAGAACATTGGATTAATAGAACGTTGGATTAATAGAACGTTGGGATTTATAGAACTTGGAATAAAATGATTAAAAAGTTGGATTAATAGAACGTTGGATTTATGAGAACGGTGGATTTATAGAACGTTGGATTTATAGAACGTTAGGATTTATAGAACGTTTGGATTTATAGAACTTGGATTTATAGAACGTTGGATTTATAGGAACGTGGATTATAGAACGTTGGATTTATAGAACGTTGGATTTATAGAACGTTGGATTAATAGAACGTTGGATTTATAGAACGTTGGATTTATAGAACGTTGGATTTATAGAACGTTGGATTAATAGAACGTTGGATTAATAGAATGTTGGATTTATAGAACGTTGGATTAATAGAACGTTGGATTAATAGAACGTTGGATTAATAGAACGTTGGCTTTATAGAACGTTGGATTTATAGAACGTTGGATTTATAGAACGTTGGATTAATAGAACGTTGGATTAATAGAACGTTGGATTTATAGAACGTTGGATTTATAGAACGTGGGATTTATAGAACGTTGGATTTATAGAACGTTGGATTTATAGAACGTTGGATTTATAGAACGTTGGATTTTGGATTTATAGAACGTTGGATTTATAGAACGTTGGATTTATAGAAACGTTGGATTAATAGAACGTTGGATTTATAGAACGTTGGATTTATAGAACGTTGGATTTATAGAACGTGGGATTTATAGAACGTTGGATTTATAGAACGTAGGATTTATAGAACGTTGGATTTATAGAACGTTGGATTTATAGAACGTTGGATTTATAGAACGTTGGATTTATAGACCGTGGGATTTATAGAACGTGGGATTTATAGAACGTTGGATTTATAGAACGTTGGATTTATAGAACATTGGATTCATAGAACGTTGGATTTATAGAACGTTGGATTTATAGAACGTTGGATTTATAGAACGTTGGATTTATAGAACGTTGGATTTATAGAACGTTGGATTTATAGAATGTATGCGTCAAACTGTATGCGTAGACAACTTGACAGAAATTGTAGCCGAAAGGGGAATGTCGAACTTTTGTTGTACACATATCCAGATGATGCTGCGTACCATTTTGTGCAAAGAGCTCCTGACAGACAGACACAGCTGTAGGCTATTTGCATAAGGCCTTTTTTATGACGTTTCCAACGGATCAGAGCATGACATCTTTTTTTCCCCTTTCATGCAAAATAAAATGGGCTACGTTGAGGAATTATTGTCATTCTCAGCGGATGTAAAAACAAACTTTGTTTACTTGCTGTTTGGGGAGAAGAAAACATTTATTTGAGAAGCTCCACAGTGATGGTGAGCTAAGACAATCAGAAATAGTATAAGATCACCAAATGGGCACATTTATAAGCTTACAATTGCACGCAGGCCAGGTAGCCTAGGCCTACCTGTACTTCTATGCCTAATCAGGTGCGTGTCCTTACTCAAGATTGACAGAAGTGATCCCCCAAAAAAGTACAATTTTATGAATTGACAACTCGTACATGGAGGTTGTGTGCTCTGAAAACAATATGTCCACTCTTACAGACATTACATAACCAAACAAACATTGTAGCTTAGACATGATGGTAATGAATGGTACTACTGGTGATACTGGTGCAAAGACATGACACTGGCGTGCCATCCCAGCAGCCTCCACAATTGATTAGTCACCTCAGACAGGAATGAGTCAGACAGGTGTCTCCTGTGCCATAACATTTAAAAATATATATATTTGCCACTACTCGACTAAAAAAAATGTCGGTCGACCAACAGCCCATCGACCAAACAATTGACCAGGTGACTAAATGGCCTCAGCCCTACAGTATTGTCACCTAGAACACTAAACAGATCGGAGACAGTGGCTTTCTCTGGGACGGACGTGCTCACAATCCTAATCTGACAAATGTATTTTTTTCCCCCCGTAAAACAGTTTTCCAGAGCCTCGACAGACCTTGGATGTAGTTAAGAAAGAAACACAGACTTCACCGTGCCACAAAATGTGAGTACTCATCTTTTGATAGGACTGACATAGTTGTTATAGTGCTGTGCAAAGTTGATATGATGTTCATAAAGATATTTATAACATTATATTATGTGTATTTTACACGTTGTCATTTACAGGAATTAGATATGCAAAATGAATCAAAGGACCAGAGACAAGCAGCCTTCTTTACAGTGGCTGATAGGAGTGGGCTCTATATATACTATATAAACAGGACATTGTCCCAAAAACACACCTCCAGGCTGTGTAAGGGCTATTTGACTGCATCAGATGACTGCTACATCAGATGACCTGGCCTCCACAATCACCCAACTTCAACCCAATTGAGATCTTTTGGGATGAGTTGGACCGCAAAGTGAAAGAAAAGCAACCAAAAAGTGCTCAGCATATGTGGGAACTCTTTCAAGACTTTTGGAAAAGTATTCCTCATGAATCTGGTTGAGAGAATGCCAAGAGTGTGCGAAGATGTCATCAAGGCAAAGGGTGGCAACTTTGAAGAATCTAAAATCTAAAATATATTTTAAGTTATTTAAAACGTTTTTGGTTACTACATGATTCCGTATGTGTTATTTCACATTTTTGCCATCCTCATTATTATTCTACAATGTAGAAATTAGTAAAAAAAGAGAAAAACCCTTGAATGAGTAGGTGTGTCCAAACCGTTGACTGGTACTGTTTAAAGTTATGTCGACAGACAGACAGACAGACAGACAGACAGACAGACAGACAGACAGACAGACAGACAGACAGACAGACAGACAGACAGACAGACAGACAGACAGACAGACAGACAGACAGACAGACAGACAGACAGACAGACGGTCATAGACAGACAGACAGACAGACGGTCATAGACAGACAGACAGACAGACAGACAGACAGACAGACAGACAGACAGACAGACAGACAGACAGACAGACAGACAGACAGACGGTCATAGACAGACAGACAGACAGTCATAGACAGACAGACAGACAGACAGACAGACAGACAGACAGACAGACAGACAGACAGACAGACAGACAGACAGACAGACAGACAGACAGACAGACAGACAGACAGACAGACGGTCATAGACAGACAGACAGACGGTCATAGACAGACAGACAGACAGTCATAGACAGACAGTCATAGACAGACAGTCATAGACAGACAGACAGACAGACAGACAGACAGACAGACAGACAGACAGACAGACAGACAGACAGACAGACAGACAGACAGACAGACAGACAGACAGACAGACAGACAGACAGACAGCTTGCTTGCTTGCTGATGGCTGAGACAAACCTCCTCTGAACAGTGATTCAGTCACATTGAGGCACAGACAGGCCAACCCCTGTCTGTGCCTCAAACTCTCATAGTTTCTATGTAAAACCATAACACCTATAGCAGAGGGAAGCACCCTCAGCTCATCCTAGCCTGGGACATAGTAGACATGTGTGGTGTAGTACACGTGTGTGTAATATGTAGTACACGTGCTGACTGACTGCCTGCCCGGCCTCACTGTGGGGGCTGAACTAGGCCTGCGTGATGATTACGGACCAATTTAGGCAGAGTAATTTGGTCTGCAGTGTTCCGGCCTCAAAATGGCACCAGGTATCCTCCCTATCTCCCTCTTTTCTTTGTTTCTCTCCCCCTCCTTCCCTCCCTCTCTGCAATCATGTTGTTTAACCCAGGTAAATGCCTGGCCTATTTTGGGTTCTCTCTCATTTAGATGCGTCAGCACATAATAGCAGGAGGGAAAATTGCTGTTTTGCAATGTGAATAGAAAGCTGAAGTTTGAATAGAAGTTTCTGGAGAGATGAAGTGGAAGGGAGACGGCTGTTGACCACCTGTAACATTCTGGGCTCCATATCCACAGGCTCCATATCCACAGGCTCCATATCCACAGGCTCCATATCCACAGGCTACATATCCACAGGCTCCATATCCACAGGCTCCATATCCACAGGCTCCATATCCACAGGCTCCATACCCACAGGCTCCATACCTACAGGCTCCATATCCACAGGCTCCATACCCACAGGCTCCATACCCACAGGCTCCATACCCACAGGCTCTATATCCACAGGCTCCATATCCACAGGCTCCATATCCACAGGCTCCATATCCACAGGCTCTATATCCACAGGCTCTATATCCACAGACTCCATACCCACAGGTTCTGTCGGTTAGGGTTCCATTTTATAGGCCTCATTCTTCAGATCATGCACCTTGGTTGAAGTTCAAATTAGCGACAGAATTGTACTTTAATACTTTTTCCTAGTTAGCAGATTGATGTGCTCATCCATTGTTACAGTATCCTGCTGTTTTCCAACCACACCCTCCTCCCTTCTCTCCTCCCTTCCTTTACACTGCGTTGACTATCAAGTGATAATGATGAGGACACTCCACCCGCCCTCCCTCGCACCTGCCTGCCCTCCCGCCAGCCTGCCCTCCCTCCCTCCCACCCCGCCCTCCCTCCCGTCTTCCTGCCCTCCCGCCAGCCTGTCATCCCTCCCGTCTTCCTGCCTGCCCTCCCTCCCGCCCAACCCACCAGAGTGGGACAGGCCATGGACATCAACCCCTGATAAGCCAGTCCTACACCCTCGACCATCCATTGGATGTTGTTCCTAGTAAACAGGTCAGATGTGTCTTGCTGGGACAACCCTGGGAGCTGTCATTCCAGCACTGGAGAGCAATCTCGGACAAGGCTGCAGCACATTCCACCAGATCAGCACCACAGACAGCAACCTCTGATAAACCAATCCTAATCTGGTCAGCACCAGGAACGGCACCAGGGACGGACCCAGGGAAAGCTCTTCCAAATGCTCAACTCAGGTTCCTTTACCCTACACACTACAGTTTTCTTATAAACACCCTCCCTCCCTTCTCCCTTCTCCCTTCTCCCTTCTCTCTTCTCCCTTCTCTCTTCTCCGCTGTTGTTCTTTCTAATAGATAAGAGAGTTTATCAATGTTTGATTTGTTTAAAAATTCTTTGTGTGTCTGTGTGATCTGTGGGAAATATGCATTTCATATATATTTGGCAGGAGGTTAGGAAGTGCAGCGCAGTTTCCACCTCATTTGGTGGGCAGTGTGCACATAGTCTGTCTTCTCTTGAGAGCCAGGTCTGCTTCTAGTCCTTATTCTGCTCTGCATGCATTGTTTTGGCTTTTGCGTTGTACACAAAGTATATTTTTTGTAGAATTATGCGTGCAGAGTATCTATAGGGTGTTTGTCCTGTTTTGGAGAACTCTTGGTTGGTAAGTGGGCCCCAGATGTGTGTGTTGAACGATTCAGTTTAAACAACACCCACTCCTGACAACTTAATTCAGCACACCTCCTACACACACACACACACACACACACAGCGGTGACAGACAGGCCGGTATGATAGAAGATGGGCTATTTCAAAGCATGATCGAGTGCGTTGTTAGTTGCAATGTGTCATTAAGCCTTCCAAGGAGCTGCCTACTCAAAGATATTCATGTAAAATTGAGGGCTCGTTAGGTATCACTTTGTCAACAGTTTGCACGGAAAGGAAGGAGAGGAGAGGGTGAAGAGAGAGAGAAGGAGAAGAGAGGGAGAAGAGAGGGAGAAGAGAAGACCGGGAGAAGGGAGGGAGAAGAGAAGGAGAAGAGAGGGAGAAGAGAGGGAGAAGAGAGGGAGAAGAGAGGGAGAAGAGAGGGAGAAGAGAAGGAGAAGAGAAGGAGAAGGAGAAGAAAGGGAGAAGAGAGGGAGATGAGAAGGAGAAGAGAAGGAGAAGAGCGGGAGAAGAGAGGGAGAAGAGAGGGAGAAGAGAAGGAGAAGAGAAGGAGAAGAGAATGAGACAAGAAGGGAGAAGAGAGGGAGAAGAGAAGACCGGGAGAAGTGAGAAGGGAGATAAGAGAGATATAAGGGAGAAGAGCGAGAGAAGGGAGAGAGAAGAGTGAGAGAAGGGAGAGATGAGAGAAGAGAGATAGAAGGGAGAGAGAAGAGAAGGAGAGGAGAGGGAGAAGAGAAGACCAGGAGAAGGGAGATATAAGAGAGAGATATGAGAAATATAAGGGATATATAAGAGAGAGATATGAGAAATATAAGAGAGAGATAAGAGAGAGATAAGAGCGATATAAGAGAGAAGAGTGAGAGACGGTTGGGAGAAGAGAAGGAGAAGAGATGGAGAAGAGAGGGAGAAGAGAGGGAGAAGAGAAGACCGGGAGAAGGGAGAAGGGAGATAAGAGAGATATAAGGGAGAAGAGCGAGAGAAGGGAGAGAGAAGAGTGAGAGAAGAGTGAGAGAAGGGAGAGAGAAGGGAGAGATGAGAGAAGAGAGGTAGAAGGGAGGGAGAAGAGAAGGAGAAGAGAGGGAGAAGAGAAGACTGGGAGAAGGGAGATATAAGAGAGAGATAAGAGAGAGATACGAGCTATGTAAGAGAGAAGAGTGGGAGAAGAGTGAGATAAGAGTGATAGGTAGAAGGGAGAGAGGAGAAAGAGAGGGAGAAGAGAGTGAGAGAGAAAAGCGAGAGAAGGGAGAAGGGAGAGAGAAGAGAGAGAGAAGGGAGAGATAAGAGAGATATAAGAGAGAGATGAGAAGAGAGAAGATAGGCAGAAGACAGGGAGAAGACAAGGAGAGAAAAGAGTGAGAGAAGGGAGAAAGAAGGGAGCGATTAGAGAGATATAGAAGAGGTAGAAGAGAGAGAGACGGTTGGGAGAAGGGAGGGAGAAGGGAGGGAGAATAGAGGTAGAAGGGATGTAGAAGGGAGGTAGAAGGGAGGGAGAAGAGAGGTCGAAAAGAGGTAGAATGGAGGGAGAAGGGATGGAGGGAGAAGGGATGGCGAAGAGAGCGAGAAGGTAAGTAGAAGGGAGGTAGAAGAGAGGTAGAAGAGAGGTAGAAGAGAGTTAGAAGAGATGGAGAAGGGAGGGAGAAGGGAGGGAGAATAGAGGGAGAAGGGAGGGAGAATAGAGGGAGAAGGGAGGTAGAAGGGAGGTGGAAGGGAGGGAGAAGAGAGGGAGAAGAGAGGTAGAAGGGAGGGAGAAGAGAGGGAGAAGAGAGGGAAAAGGGAGGGAGAAGGGAGGGAGAAGAGAGGGAGAAGGGGGGGAGAAGAGAGGGAGAAGAGAGGTAGAAGGGAGGGAGACGGGAGGTAGAAAGGAGGGAGAAGGGATGGAGAAGGGAGGGAGAAGGGAGGGAGAAGGGGGGGAGAAGGGAGGGAGAGAGAAGATACGAAGAAGGGAGGGAGAAGAGACATAGAAGAGACAGAGAAGGGAGGGATAAGGGAGGCAGAAGGGAGGCAGAAGGGATAGAAAGATTTGTGGCCCGTTGCCATGAGAAAAGGGCAACCAGTGTAGCACAAACAACATTGTAAATAACACCAATATTTATCTGTTTATCTTCCCCCACTATTTGTACAACAACTATTTCCACATTGTTTAAACTGTACAAACTCTTTATCTTTTTCAGACCTTTTGGAGTGCAATGTTTACTGTTCATTTCTAATCGTTCACGTTGATGCCGCTTTATGTCTTCTCGCATCTGATTATTATTTAATTCACTGGCTTTGGAAATGTAAACATACATTTCCCATGTCAATAAAGCCCCTTTCAATTAGATTGAATTGTATTTGTCATTTTAACCCACCTTAGCAGACATACAGCCCCACAGTGGAGGTGTGATAATGCCCATAAAACCTAGCGGTCAAACAAGGAAATGGTTCCAATTGTTTTTCTTCCATTAATTTTTCTCATATGGGATTTTAGAAACACTTAAAATAAGGGCTGTGTTTTGTGTAGGAGTGATGTTTTGATAACCGTGTAAATCTCTCTAGAAAAAGGTGACATTTATCAATATATTCGGCTCTATTTACTCTCAGATTCTAAAATGCTAATTAGACATCAAAGTAGACATCATGGAAGACAACAAATCCCAGCATGCTCCTGCATGTCATCTCTAACTGACACCTTTACTAACAGCTATTGTGTCAATTTAAAACTTTCACAAGACGGTTCACAGAATTGTCTATTTAAAGACATGTAGCCAATTTATTAATTACCACATTTATCTAACATTAGATAGTTAAACCAGAGATTCTTACCTTTGCCTCGATTCGACAGTCTCGTCCAGATCATCATGGCATTTGTAGTTTTTTATAATAGCCACATTAGCAGCTAATTAGCATTTCATTTCAAATCAAATCAAATTGTATTTGTCACATGCGGCCGAATACAACAGGTGTAGACCTTACAGTGAAATGCTTACTTACAAGCCCTTAACCAACAATGCAGTTTTAAGAAAATACCTAAAATAAAAAGTAAGAGATAAGAATAACAAATAATTAAAGAGCAGCAGTAAAATAACAATAGTGGGGCTATATACAGGGGGTACCGATACAAAGTCAATGTGGAGGCTATATACAGGGGGTACCAGTACAGAGTCAATGTGGAGGCTATATACAGGGGGTACCGATACAAAGTCAATGTGGAGGCTATATACAGGGGGTACCAGTACAGAGTCAATGTGGAGGCTATATACAGGGGGTACCGATACAAAGTCAATGTGGAGGCTATATACAGGGTGTTACGGTACAGAGTCAATGTGGAGGCTATATACAGGGGGTACCAGTACAGAGTCAATGTGGAGGCTATATACAGGGGGTACCGATACAAAGTCAATGTGGAGGCTATATACAGGGTGTTACGGTACAGAGTCAATGTGGAGGCTATATACAGGGGGTTCCAGTACAGAGTCAATGTGGAGGCTATATACAGGGGGTACCGGTACAGAGTCAATGTGGAGGCTATATACAGGGGGAACCGGTACAGAGTCAATGTGGAGGCTATATACAGGGGGTACCAGTACAGAGTCAATGTGGAGGCTATATACAGGGGGTACCTGTACAGAGTCAATGTGGAGGCTATATACAGGGGGTACCGGTACAGAGTCAATGTGGAGGCTATATACAGGGTGTTACGGTACAGAGTCAATGTGGAGGCTATATACAGGGGTACCGGTACAGAGTCAATGTGGAGGCTATATACAGGGGGTACCAGTACAGAGTCAATGTGGAGACTATATACAGGGGGTACCGGTACAGAGTCAATGTGGAGGCTATATACAGGGGGTACCGGTACAGAGTCAATGTGGAGACTATATACAGGGGGTACCGGTACAGAGTCAATGTGGAGGCTATATACAGGGGGTACCGGTACAGAGTCAATGTGGAGGCTATATACAGGGGGTACCGGTACAGAGTCAATGTGGAGGCTATATACAGGGGGTACCGGTACAGAGTCAATGTGGAGGCTATATACAGGGGGTACCGATACAGAGTCAATGTGGAGGCTATATACAGGGGGTACCGGTACAGAGTCAATGTGGAGGCTATATACAGGGGGTACCGGTACAGAGTCAATGTGGAGACTATATACAGGGGATACCGGTACAGAGTCAATGTGGAGGCTATATACAGGGGGTACCGGTACAGAGTCAATGTGGAGGTTATATACAGGGGTACCGGTACAGAGTCAATGTGGAGGCTATATACAGGGGGTACCGGTACAGAGTCAATGTGGAGGCTATATACAGGGGTACCGGTACAGAGTCAATGTGGAGGCTATATACAGGGGGTACCGGTACAGAGTCAATGTGGAGGTTATATACAGGGTGTTACGGTACAGAGTCAATGTGGAGGCTATATACAGGGTGTACCGGTACAGAGTCAATGTGGAGGCTATATACAGGGGGTACCGATACAGAGCCAATGTGGAGGTTATATACAGGGTGTTACGGTACAGAGTCAATGTGGAGGCTATATACAGGGTGTTACGGTACAGAGTCAATGTGGAGGCTATATACAGGGGGTACCGGTACAGAGTCAATGTGGAGGTTATATACAGGGGGTACCGGTACAGAGTCAATGTGGAGGCTATATACAGGGGGTACTGGTACAGAGTCAATGTGGAGGCTATATACAGGGGGTACCGGTACAGAGTCAATGTGGAGGCTATATACAGGGGGTACCGGTACAGAGTCAATGTGGAGGCTATATACAGGGGGTACCGGTACAGAGTCAATGTGGAGGCTATATACAGGGGGTACCGGTACAGAGTCAATGTGGAGGCTATATACAGGGGGTACCGGTACAGAGTCAATGTGGAGACTATATACAGGGTGTTACGGTACAGAGTCAATGTGGAGGATATATACAGGGGGTACCGGTACAGAGTCAATGTGGAGGCTATATACAGGGGTACCGGTACAGAGTCAATGTGGAGGATATATACAGGGGGTACCGGTACAGAGTCAATGTGGAGGTTATATACAGGGTGTTACGGTACAGAGTCAATGTGGAGGCTATATACAGGGTGTTACGGTACAGAGTCAATGTGGAGGCTATATACAGGGTGTTACGGTACAGAGTCAATGTGGAGGCTATATACAGGGGTACCGGTACAGAGTCAATGTGGAGGTTATATACAGGGGGTACCGGTACAGAGTCAATGTGGAGGCTATATACAGGGGGTACCGGTACAGAGTCAATGTGGAGGCTATATACAGGGGGTACCGGTACAGAGTCAATGTGGAGGCTATATACAGGGGGTACCGGTACAGAGTCAATGTGGAGGCTATATACAGGGGGTACCGATTCAGCGTCAATGTGGAGGCTATATACAGGGGGTACCGGTACAGAGTCAATGTGGAGGCTATATACAGGGGGTACCGGTACAGAGTCAATGTGGAGGCTATATACAGGGGGTACCGGTACAGAGTCAATGTGGAGACTATATACAGGGTGTTACGGTACAGAGTCAATGTGGAGGCTATATACAGGGGGTACCAGTACAGAGTCAATGTGGAGGCTATATACAGGGGGTACCGATACAAAGTCAATGTGGAGGCTATATACAGGGTGTTACGGTACAGAGTCAATGTGGAGGCTATATACAGGGGGTACCAGTACAGAGTCAATGTGGAGGCTATATACAGGGGGTACCGATACAAAGTCAATGTGGAGGCTATATACAGGGTGTTACGGTACAGAGTCAATGTGGAGGCTATATACAGGGGGTTCCAGTACAGAGTCAATGTGGAGGCTATATACAGGGGGTACCGGTACAGAGTCAATGTGGAGGCTATATACAGGGGGAACCGGTACAGAGTCAATGTGGAGGCTATATACAGGGGGTACCAGTACAGAGTCAATGTGGAGGCTATATACAGGGGGTACCTGTACAGAGTCAATGTGGAGGCTATATACAGGGGGTACCGGTACAGAGTCAATGTGGAGGCTATATACAGGGTGTTACGGTACAGAGTCAATGTGGAGGCTATATACAGGGGTACCGGTACAGAGTCAATGTGGAGGCTATATACAGGGGGTACCAGTACAGAGTCAATGTGGAGACTATATACAGGGGGTACCGGTACAGAGTCAATGTGGAGGCTATATACAGGGGGTACCGGTACAGAGTCAATGTGGAGGCTATATACAGGGGGTACCAGTACAGAGTCAATGTGGAGACTATATACAGGGGGTACCGGTACAGAGTCAATGTGGAGGCTATATACAGGGGGTACCGGTACAGAGTCAATGTGGAGACTATATACAGGGGGTACCGGTACAGAGTCAATGTGGAGGCTATATACAGGGGGTACCGGTACAGAGTCAATGTGGAGGCTATATACAGGGGGTACCGGTACAGAGTCAATGTGGAGGCTATATACAGGGGGTACCGGTACAGAGTCAATGTGGAGGCTATATACAGGGGGTACCGATACAGAGTCAATGTGGAGGCTATATACAGGGGGTACCGGTACAGAGTCAATGTGGAGGCTATATACAGGGGGTACCGGTACAGAGTCAATGTGGAGACTATATACAGGGGATACCGGTACAGAGTCAATGTGGAGGCTATATACAGGGGGTACCGGTACAGAGTCAATGTGGAGGTTATATACAGGGGTACCGGTACAGAGTCAATGTGGAGGCTATATACAGGGGGTACCGGTACAGAGTCAATGTGGAGGCTATATACAGGGGTACCGGTACAGAGTCAATGTGGAGGCTATATACAGGGGGTACCGGTACAGAGTCAATGTGGAGGTTATATACAGGGTGTTACGGTACAGAGTCAATGTGGAGGCTATATACAGGGTGTACCGGTACAGAGTCAATGTGGAGGCTATATACAGGGGGTACCGATACAGAGCCAATGTGGAGGTTATATACAGGGTGTTACGGTACAGAGTCAATGTGGAGGCTATATACAGGGTGTTACGGTACAGAGTCAATGTGGAGGCTATATACAGGGGGTACCGGTACAGAGTCAATGTGGAGGTTATATACAGGGGGTACCGGTACAGAGTCAATGTGGAGGCTATATACAGGGGGTACTGGTACAGAGTCAATGTGGAGGCTATATACAGGGGGTACCGGTACAGAGTCAATGTGGAGGCTATATACAGGGGGTACCGGTACAGAGTCAATGTGGAGGCTATATACAGGGGGTACCGGTACAGAGTCAATGTGGAGGCTATATACAGGGGGTACCGGTACAGAGTCAATGTGGAGGCTATATACAGGGGGTACCGGTACAGAGTCAATGTGGAGACTATATACAGGGTGTTACGGTACAGAGTCAATGTGGAGGATATATACAGGGGGTACCGGTACAGAGTCAATGTGGAGGCTATATACAGGGGTACCGGTACAGAGTCAATGTGGAGGATATATACAGGGGGTACCGGTACAGAGTCAATGTGGAGGTTATATACAGGGTGTTACGGTACAGAGTCAATGTGGAGGCTATATACAGGGTGTTACGGTACAGAGTCAATGTGGAGGCTATATACAGGGTGTTACGGTACAGAGTCAATGTGGAGGCTATATACAGGGGTACCGGTACAGAGTCAATGTGGAGGTTATATACAGGGGGTACCGGTACAGAGTCAATGTGGAGGCTATATACAGGGGGTACCGGTACAGAGTCAATGTGGAGGCTATATACAGGGGGTACCGGTACAGAGTCAATGTGGAGGCTATATACAGGGGGTACCGGTACAGAGTCAATGTGGAGGCTATATACAGGGGGTACCGATTCAGCGTCAATGTGGAGGCTATATACAGGGGGTACCGGTACAGAGTCAATGTGGAGGCTATATACAGGGGGTACCGGTACAGAGTCAATGTGGAGGCTATATACAGGGGGTACCGGTACAGAGTCAATGTGGAGACTATATACAGGGTGTTACGGTACAGAGTCAATGTGGAGGCTATATACAGGGGGTACCAGTACAGAGTCAATGTGGAGGCTATATACAGGGGGTACCGATACAAAGTCAATGTGGAGGCTATATACAGGGTGTTACGGTACAGAGTCAATGTGGAGGCTATATACAGGGGGTACCAGTACAGAGTCAATGTGGAGGCTATATACAGGGGGTACCGATACAAAGTCAATGTGGAGGCTATATACAGGGTGTTACGGTACAGAGTCAATGTGGAGGCTATATACAGGGGGTTCCAGTACAGAGTCAATGTGGAGGCTATATACAGGGGGTACCGGTACAGAGTCAATGTGGAGGCTATATACAGGGGGAACCGGTACAGAGTCAATGTGGAGGCTATATACAGGGGGTACCAGTACAGAGTCAATGTGGAGGCTATATACAGGGGGTACCTGTACAGAGTCAATGTGGAGGCTATATACAGGGGGTACCGGTACAGAGTCAATGTGGAGGCTATATACAGGGTGTTACGGTACAGAGTCAATGTGGAGGCTATATACAGGGGTACCGGTACAGAGTCAATGTGGAGGCTATATACAGGGGGTACCAGTACAGAGTCAATGTGGAGACTATATACAGGGGGTACCGGTACAGAGTCAATGTGGAGGCTATATACAGGGGGTACCGGTACAGAGTCAATGTGGAGACTATATACAGGGGGTACCGGTACAGAGTCAATGTGGAGGCTATATACAGGGGGTACCGGTACAGAGTCAATGTGGAGGCTATATACAGGGGGTACCGGTACAGAGTCAATGTGGAGGCTATATACAGGGGGTACCGGTACAGAGTCAATGTGGAGGCTATATACAGGGGGTACCGATACAGAGTCAATGTGGAGGCTATATACAGGGGGTACCGGTACAGAGTCAATGTGGAGGCTATATACAGGGGGTACCGGTACAGAGTCAATGTGGAGACTATATACAGGGGATACCGGTACAGAGTCAATGTGGAGGCTATATACAGGGGGTACCGGTACAGAGTCAATGTGGAGGTTATATACAGGGGTACCGGTACAGAGTCAATGTGGAGGCTATATACAGGGGGTACCGGTACAGAGTCAATGTGGAGGCTATATACAGGGGTACCGGTACAGAGTCAATGTGGAGGCTATATACAGGGGGTACCGGTACAGAGTCAATGTGGAGGTTATATACAGGGTGTTACGGTACAGAGTCAATGTGGAGGCTATATACAGGGTGTACCGGTACAGAGTCAATGTGGAGGCTATATACAGGGGGTACCGATACAGAGCCAATGTGGAGGTTATATACAGGGTGTTACGGTACAGAGTCAATGTGGAGGCTATATACAGGGTGTTACAGTACAGAGTCAATGTGGAGGCTATATACAGGGGGTACCGGTACAGAGTCAATGTGGAGGTTATATACAGGGGGTACCGGTACAGAGTCAATGTGGAGGCTATATACAGGGGGTACCGGTACAGAGTCAATGTGGAGGCTATATACAGGGGGTACCGGTACAGAGTCAATGTGGAGGCTATATACAGGGGGTACCGGTACAGAGTCAATGTGGAGGCTATATACAGGGGGTACCGGTACAGAGTCAATGTGGAGGCTATATACAGGGGGTACCGGTACAGAGTCAATGTGGAGACTATATACAGGGTGTTACGGTACAGAGTCAATGTGGAGGATATATACAGGGGGTACCGGTACAGAGTCAATGTGGAGGCTATATACAGGGGTACCGGTACAGAGTCAATGTGGAGGATATATACAGGGGGTACCGGTACAGAGTCAATGTGGAGGTTATATACAGGGTGTTACGGTACAGAGTCAATGTGGAGGCTATATACAGGGTGTTACGGTACAGAGTCAATGTGGAGGCTATATACAGGGTGTTACGGTACAGAGTCAATGTGGAGGCTATATACAGGGGTACCGGTACAGAGTCAATGTGGAGGTTATATACAGGGGGTACCGGTACAGAGTCAATGTGGAGGCTATATACAGGGGGTACCGGTACAGAGTCAATGTGGAGGCTATATACAGGGGGTACCGGTACAGAGTCAATGTGGAGGCTATATACAGGGGGTACCGGTACAGAGTCAATGTGGAGGCTATATACAGGGGGTACCGATTCAGCGTCAATGTGGAGGCTATATACAGGGGGTACCGGTACAGAGTCAATGTGGAGGCTATATACAGGGGGTACCGGTACAGAGTCAATGTGGAGGCTATATACAGGGGGTACCGGTACAGAGTCAATGTGGAGACTATATACAGGGTGTTACGGTACAGAGTCAATGTGGAGGCTATATACAGGGGGTACCGGTACAGAGTCAATGTGGAGGCTATATACATGGTGTTACGGTACAGAGTCAATGTGGAGGCTATATACAGGGTGTTACGGTACAGAGTCAATGTGGAGGCTATATACAGGGGATACCGATACAGAGTCAATGTGGAGGCTATATACAGGGGGTACCGGTACAGAGTCAATGTGGAGGCTATATACAGGGGGTACCGGTACAGAGTCAATGTGGAGGCTATATACAGGGGGTACCAGTACAGAGTCAATGTGGAGGCTATATACAGGGGGTACCGGTACAGAGTCAATGTGGAGGCTATATACAGGGGGTACCAGTACAGAGTCAATGTGGAGGCTATATACAGGAGGTACCGGTACAGAGTCAATGTGGAGGCTATATACAGGGGATACCGGTACAGAGTCAATGTGGAGGATATATACAGGGGGTACCGGTACAGAGTCAATGTGGAGGCTATATACAGGGGGTACCGGTACAGAGTCAATGTGGAGGCTATATACAGGGGGTACCAGTACAGAGTCAATGTGGAGGCTATATACAGGAGGTACCGGTACAGAGTCAATGTGGATGCTATATACAGGCGGTACCGGTACAGAGTCAATGTGGAGGCTATATACAGGGGGTACCGGTACAGAGTCAATGTGGAGGCTATATACAGGGGGTACCGGTACAGAGTCAATGTGGAGGCTATATACAGGGGGTACCGGTACAGAGTCAATGTGGAGGCTATATACAGGGGGTACCGGTACAGAGTCAATGTGGAGGCTATATACAGGGGGTACCGGTACAGAGTCAATGTGGAGGCTATATACAGGGGGTACCGGTACAGAGTCAATGTGGAGGCTATATACAGGGGGTACCGGTACAGAGTCAATGTGGAGGCTATATACAGGGGGTACCGGTACAGAGTCAATGTGGAGACTATATACAGGGTGTTACGGTACAGAGTCAATGTGGAGGCTATATACAGGGGGTACCGGTACAGAGTCAATGTGGAGGCTATATACAGGGGCACCGGTACAGAGTCAATGTGGAGGATATATACAGGGGGTACCGGTACAGAGTCAATGTGGAGGTTATATACAGGGTGTTACGGTACAGAGTCAATGTGGAGGCTATATACAGGGTGTTACGGTACAGAGTCAATGTGGAGGCTATATACAGGGGTACCGGTACAGAGTCAATGTGGAGGTTATATACAGGGGGTACCGGTACAGAGTCAATGTGGAGGCTATATACAGGGGGTACCGGTACAGAGTCAATGTGGAGGCTATATACAGGGGGTACCGGTACAGAGTCAATGTGGAGGCTATATACAGGGGGTACCGATTCAGCGTCAATGTGGAGGCTATATACAGGGGGTACCGGTACAGAGTCAATGTGGAGGCTATATACAGGGGGTACCGGTACAGAGTCAATGTGGAGGCTATATACAGGGGGTACCGATTCAGCGTCAATGTGGAGGCTATATACAGGGGGTACCGGTACAGAGTCAATGTGGAGGCTATATACAGGGGGTACCGGTACAGAGTCAATGTGGAGGCTATATACAGGGGGTACCGGTACAGAGTCAATGTGGAGACTATATACAGGGTGTTACGGTACAGAGTCAATGTGGAGGCTATATACAGGGGGTACCGGTACAGAGTCAATGTGGAGGCTATATACATGGTGTTACGGTACAGAGTCAATGTGGAGGCTATTTACAGGGTGTTACGGTACAGAGTCAATGTGGAGGCTATATACAGGGGATACCGATACAGAGTCAATGTGGAGGCTATATACAGGGGGTACCGATACAGAGTCAATGTGGAGGCTATATACAGGGGGTACCGGTACAGAGTCAATGTGGAGGCTATATACAGGGGGTACCGGTACAGAGTCAATGTGGAGACTATATACAGTGGATACCGGTACAGAGTCAATGTGGAGGCTATATACAGGGGGTACCGGTACAGAGTCAATGTGGAGGTTATATACAGGGGTACCGGTACAGAGTCAATGTGGAGGCTATATACAGGGGGTACCGGTACAGAGTCAATGTGGAGGCTATATACAGGGGTACCGGTACAGAGTCAATGTGGAGGCTATATTCAGGGGGTACCGGTACAGAGTCAATGTGGAGGCTATATACAGGGGGTACCAGTACAGAGTCAATGTGGAGGCTATATACAGGGGGTACCGGTACAGCGTCAATGTGGAGGCTATATACAGGGGGTACCTGTACAGAGTCAATGTGCGTGGGCACCGGTTAGTCGAGGTAATTGAGGTAATATGTACATGCTAGTAGAGTTATTAAAGTGACTATGCATAGATAATAACAGAGAGTAGCAGCAGTATAAAAGGGGGGGGCAATACAAATTGGAGATCCTCCCCTAATACAGGTGTACCAAGCTTGTTGCGTCATACCCAAGAAGACTCTAGGATGTATTCGATCCCAAAGGTGCTTCAACAAAGTACTGAGTAAAGGGTCTGAATACTTATGTAAATGTGATATTTCCGTTTTTGTTTTTAATACATTTGCAAAAAAATTGTCATTATGGGGTATTGTGTGTAGTTTGAAAAAAAAACGATGTAATCGAACAAGTTCTCACTTACAACTGTGACCTGGCCAAGATAAAACAAAGATGTGCATCACAAACAACAACACAGAGTTACACATGGCATAAACAAACATACAGTCAATAATACAAAAGAAAAAGTCTATATACAGCATGTGCAAATAAGGTAGGATAAGGGAGGCAAGGTAATAAATAGGCCATAGAGGCGAAAGAGAACTGGAAGGAAAGGCGGCCAAATAAGGAATTGGCTTTGGGGGTGACCTGTGAAATATACCTGCTGGAGCGCGTGCTATGGGTGGGTGCTGCTATGGTGACCAGTGAGCTGAGATAAGGTGGGGCTTTACCTAGCAAAGAGTTATAGATGACCTGGTGCCAGTGGGTCTGGCGACGAATATGAAGCGAGGACCAGCCAACAAGAGCATACATGTTCCAGTGGTGGGTAGTATATGGGGCTTTGGTGACAAAACCGATGGCGCTGTGATATACTGCATCCAATTTGCTGAGTAGAGTGTTGGATGCTATTTTGTAAATGACATCGCCGAAGTCAAGGACCGGTATGTCAGTTTTACGAGGGTATGTTTGGCAGTACGGGTGAAGGAGGCTTTGTTGTGAAATATGAAGCCGATTACAGATTTAAATTTGGATTGGAGATGCTTAATGTGAGTCTGGAAGGAGAGTTTACAGTCTAACCAGACCAATAGGTATTTGTAGTGGTCCATATATTCTAAGTCAGAACCGTCCAGAGCAGTGATGCTGGACGGGCGGGCAGGTGCGGGCAGCGATCGATTGAAGAGCATGCATTTCGAATTTACTTGCATTTAAGAGCAGTTGGAGGCCACGGAAAGAGTGTTGTATGGCATTGATGCTCGTCTGGAGGTTTGTTAACACAGTGTCCAAAGAAAGGCCAGAAGTATACAGAATGGTGTCGTCTGCGTAGAGGTGGATCAGAGAATCTCCAGCAACAAAAGCAACATCATTGATGTATACAGAGAAGAGATTCGGCACAATAATTGAACCCTGTGGCACCCCCATAGAGACTGCCAGAGGTCCGGACAACAGGCCCTCTGATTTGACACACTGAACTCTGTCTGAGAAGTAGTTGGTGAACCAGGCGAGGCAATCATTAGAGAAACCAAGGCTGTTGAGTCTGCCGATAAGAATGTGGGGATTGACAGAGTCGAAAGCCTTGGTCAGGTCGATGAACACAGCTGCACAGTATTGTCTCTTATCGATGGCGGTTATGATATCGTTTAGGACATTGAGCGTGACTGAGGTGCACCCATGACCAGCTCGGAAACCAGATTGCATAGCGGAGAAGGTACGGTGGGATTCGAAACGGTCGGTGATCTGTTTGTTAACTTGGCTTTCAAAGACTTTAGAAATGCAGTGTAGGATAGATATAGGTCTGTAGCAGTTTGAGTCTAGAGTGTCTCCCCCTTTGAAGAGGGGGATGACCGTGGCAGCTGTCCAATCTTTAGGGATCTCAGACGATACGAAAAAGAGGTTGAACAGGCCAGTATTAGGGGTTGCAACAATTTTGGCGGATAATTAAAGAAAGAGAGGGTCCAGATTGTCTAGCCCGGCTGATTTGTAGGGGTCCAGATTTTGTAGCTCTTTCAGAACATCAGCTATCTAGATTTGGGTGATAGAGAAATGGGGGAGGTTTGGGCAAGTTGTTGTGGGGGGTGCAGGGCTGATGACCGGGGTAGGGGTAGCCAGGTGGAAAGCATGGCCAGCCGTAGAAAAATGCTTATTAAAATTCTCAGTTATCGTGGATTTATCGGTGGAGACAGTGTTTCCTAGCCTCAGTGTAGTGGGCAGCTGGGAGGAGGTGCTCTTATTCTCCATGGACTTTACATTGTCCCAGAACATGTTGGAGTGTGTGCTACAGGATGCAAATTTCTGTTTGAAAAAGTTAGCATAGATACGCCTTTGCCAAATACATTTAAACTCGGTTTTTCACAATTCCTGACATTTAATCCTCGTGAAAATTCCCTGTCCTAGGTCAGTCAGGATCACCACTTTATTTTAAGAATGTGAAATGTCAAAATAATAGTGGAGAGAATTATTTATTTTAGCTTTTTATTTCTTTCATCACATACCCAGTGTGTGAGAAGTTTACATACACTCAATTAGTATTCTGTAGCATTGCCTTTAAATTGTTTAACTTGGGTCAAACGCTTCGGGTAGCCTTCCACAACAAGTTGGGTGAATTTTGGCCCATTCCTCCTGACAGAGCTGGTTTAACTGAGTCAGGTTTGTAGGCCTCCTTGCTCGTACATGCTTTTTCAGTTCTGCCCACACATTTTCTATAGGATTGAGGTCAGAGCTTTGTGATGGCCACTCCAATACCTTGACTTTGTTGTCCTTAAGCCCTTTTGCCACGTCTTTGGAAGTATGCTTGGGGTCATTGTCCATTTGGAAGACCCACTTGCGACCAAGCTTTAACTTCCTGACTGATGTCTTGAGATGTTGCTTCAATATATCCACATCATTTTCCCACCTCATGATGCCATTTATTTTGTGAAGTGCACCAGTCACTCCTGCAGTAAAGCACCCCCACAACGTGATGCTGCCACCCCCGTGCTTCACAGTTGTGATGGTGTTCTTCAGCTTGCAAGTCTCCCCCTTTTTCCTCCAAACATAACGATGGTCATTATGGCCAAACAGTTCTATTTTTGTTTCATCAGACCAGAGGACATTCCTCCAAAAAGTACGATCTTTGTCCCCATGTGCAGTTGCAAACCGTAGTCTGGCTTTTTTATGGCGGTTTTGGAGCAGTGGCTTCTTCCTTGCTGAGGGCCCTTTCCGGTTATGTCGATATAGGACTCATTTTGCTGTTGATATAGACAATTTTGTACCTGTTTCCTCCAGCATCTTCACAAGGTCCTTTGCTGTTGTTCTGGGATTGATTTGCACTTTTTGCACCAAAGTACGTTCATCTCTAGGAGACAGTACGCATCTCCTTCCTGAGCGGTATAACGGCCGCGTGGACCCATGTTGTTTATACTTGCGTACTATTGTTTGTACAGATGAAAGTGGAACCTTCAGGCGTTTGGAATTTGCTCCCAAGGATGAACCAGACTTGTGGAGGTTCACCTCCAATTGACTCAAATGATGTCAATTAGCCTATGAGAACTTATAAAGCCATGACATAATTTTCTGGAATTTTCCAAGCTGTTTAAAGGCACAGTCAACTTAGTGTATGTAAACTTCTGACCCACTAGAATTGTGATACAGTGAAATAATAAGTGAAATAATCTGTCTGTAAACAAATGTTGGAAAAATGACTTGTGTCATGCACAAAGTAGATGTCCTAACCGACTTTCCAAAACTATAGTTTGTGGAGTGGTTGAAAAGCGAATTATAATGAATCCAACGTAAGTGTTTGTAAACTTCCGCCTTCAACTGTATATATAACCCTTGTCTCTCTCTCTCTCTCTCTCTCTCTCTCTCTTTCTCTGTCTCCTTTTATCTACTGCACGGACTGTAAAAAGTGTGTAAATGGACGTTTCATTGAAAGTTTTCCTTGGTGGGTTGATGCCTATAAGAGTCACTCAGCACTTGGGTGAAATGTCCTTAGAAGTGTCTGAATGTGTCGTGCCTCAGAAGAAGTTATACTGCCACTGCCTCTAGAATACGTAACAGGGTGAGTGTAGGTTCCAATCGAATCTGACCCACTGCTATTCTAACAAAGCCTCTCGTCCTACCTTTCCTGTCAGTCTTCAAATAGAATGGTTATTGCTGCAAAAGAGCAACTGTGTGTTGTAATGGATAAAAGTCAGGCTCAAAACGCTACGGAATAATCCATATTTATCTGTAATAAGACAAACTTCCATTTATAGCAAGTTGCACCCAAATGTAAAATCTATGTCTGTTCATCCACTACAGTCTCGTTCTAGACCTGCTCTCCAGAACACATAACACGTACCAGACCTGCTGATGTCACCACTACAGTCTCGTTCTAGACCTGCTCTCCAGAACACATAACACGTACCAGTACCAGACCTGCTGATGTCACCACTACAGTCTCGTTCTAGACCTGCTCTCCAGAACACATAACACGTACCAGTACCAGACCTGCTGATGTCACCACTACAGTCTCGTTCTAGACCTGCTCTCCAGAACACATAACACGTACCAGTACCAGACCTGCTGATGTCACCACTACAGTCTCGTTCTAGACCTGCTCTCCAGAACACATAACACGTACCAGTACCAGACCTGCTGATGTCACCACTACAGTCTGATATCATTCCTTAATTCCTACCGCACACTGGAGTGCACTTGGATTGAGACCTGAGGCAGGTTGTAAAAGAGTACACATCACATCACACCCTCTGAGTATCCACACGACACAGCAGAGGGACAGACAGACAGAGAGATATGGCTGTTTTTATCTTATTACATTTACGATGTTCGGCGGCAGCAGCAAAAGTGTTGCAATGTTGAGACCAGCCTGCACTCTTTAGCAGGTGATCAGGGAGATTCAGCACAATGTGTGTGTGTGCGTGTGTGTGTGTGTGTGTGTGTGTGTGTGTGTGTGTGTGTGTGTGTGTGTGTGTGTGTGTGTGTGTGTGTGTGTGTGTGTGTGTGTGTGTGTGTGTGTGTGTGTGTGTGTGTGTGTGTGTGTGTGTGGAGTAGAGTAGGCCAAGGTTGATGTGTGTGTGTGTGTGTGTCAGTGTGTGTTAAGATTGGTCAAACGTTGTCCAATCGTGGTTATGTCCGCATAAAACACTGTGATATACTGTTCATTTTGTCCAGGTGTGAAAGGGCAGTGTGGAGTGCAATAGATATTGCATCATCTGTGGATCTGGGTCTAGGGTTTCTGGGATAATGGTGTTCATGTGAGCCTTGACCAGCCTTTCAAAGCATTTCATGGCTACAGACGTGAGTGCTGCGGGACGATAGTCATTTAGGCAGGTTACCTTAGTGTCCTTGGGCACAGGGACTATGGTGGTCTGCTTACTGCAAGGGGCAGTATTGAGTAGCCAGTTAAATCGTGCCCATTTCAAACGGCCTCGTACTCAATTCTTGCTCGTACAATATGCATATTATTATTACTATTGGATAGAAAACACTCTCTAGTTTCTAAAACCGTTTGAATTATTTCTCTGAGTGAAACAGAACTCATTCTGCAGCACATTTCCTGACCAGGAAGTGGAATGTCAGAAATCGATGCTCTGTTCAACTTCCTGCCTATACATGGGCATGATACGTAAGAGTCTACGTACACTTCATACACCTTCCCCTGGTTGTCAAGAGGCGGTGAGAGAAGAAATTTCGTGTTTATCTTGGTCTGAGGTGGAATTAAAGCTCTTTGTATGACGTGACCGTCCATTTCCTGTTTCTGGAGCGCGCGAAAGGGGACATGGATTTGCCTTCGGTTTAGCTGTCGTTATGGACGACTAACATCTCCGGTTTAGATTTTATTTGATACATGTGACCATATCATCGTAAAGTATGTTTTTTCAATATAGTTTAATCAGATTATTGAAATTTTTTCGGGAGTTTTGCCGTGTTCCGTTCTCTGACTTTGTTGACGTTGGAGAGATCCGTGCCACTTGGCAAGTGCCCATGCTAAATCAAGAGGGAAATTTGCCGTTCCAGATCCAAACAACGACTGTTCTGGACAAAGGACACCTTGTCCAACATTCTGACGGAAGATCACCAAAAGTAAGAAACATTTTATGATGCTATTTCTAATATCTGTCGTGCATGTGAACTGGTCGTCGGCGCCCAAGTGTTTCTGGCTATTGTGGCTACGCTAATATAACGCTATATTGTGTTTTCGCTGTAAAACACTTGATAAATCGGAAATATTGTCTGGAATCACAAGATGCCTGTCTTTCAATTGCTGTACACTATGTATTTTTCAGAAATGTTTTATGATGAGTATTTAGTTATTTGGCGTTGGTGTCTGTAATTTTTCTGTCTGCTTTCTGTGCAATTTCTGACTGTAGCTGCAATGTAAACTATGATTTATACCTAAAATATGCACATTTTTCTAACAAAACATATGCTATACAATAAATATGTTATCAGACTGTCATCTGATGAAGTTGTTTCTTGGTTAGTGGCTATTTATATCTTTATTTGGTCGAATTTGTGATAGCTACTGATGGAGTAAAAAACTGATGGAGTAAGAAAAGTGGTGTCTTTTGCTAACGTGGTTAGCTAATAGATTTACATATTGTGTCTTCCCTGTAAAACATTTTAAAAATCGGACATGTTGGCTTGATTCACAAGATGTGTACCTTTCATATGCTGTATTGGACTTGTTAATGTGTGAAAGTTAAATATTAAAAAAAAATCTCTTTTGAATTTCGCGCCCTGCACTTTGAGCTGGCTGTTGTCATAAGTGTACCGACGTCGGGCTTGCACGCCAAACAGGTTAAAACATGTCGGTATTGTAGACTCAGACAGGTAGAGGTTGAAAATGTCAGTGAAGACACTTGCCAGATTGTCAGCGCATGTTTCGGAGTACACGTCCTGGTAATCTGTCTGGTCCTGCGGCCTTGTGAATGTTGACCTGTTTAAAGGTTTTACATCGGCTACGGAGAGCGTGATCACACAGTCGTCCGGAACAGCTGATGTTCTCATGCATGTTTCAGTGTTACTTGCCTCAAAGCGAGCATATAATTTATTTAGCTGGTAGGCTCATGTCACTGGGCAGCTCTCGGGTGTGCTTCCCTTTGTAGTCTGTAATAGTTTGCAAGCTCTGCCACATCCGACGAGAGTCCAAGCCGGTGAAGTACGATTCGATCTTAGTCCTGTATTGGCGCTTTGCCTGTTTGATGGTTCATCGGAGGGCATAGCGGGATTTCTTATAAGCCTCCGGGTTAGAGACCTTCTCCTTGAAAGTGACAACTCTACCCTTTAGCTCAGTGTGACTGTTGCCTGTAATCCATGGCTTCTGGTTGGGGTATGTACGTACAGTCACTCTGGGGACGAGGTCATCGATGCACTTATTGATGAAGCCAGTGACTGATGTGGTGTACTCCTCAAAACCATTGGAGGAATCCTGGAACATATTCCAGTCTGATAGCAAAACTGTCCTGCTTCATCTGACCACTTTTTAATAGACCGAGTCACTGGTGCTTTCTGCTTTAATTTTTGCTCGTGAGCAGGAATCAGGAGGAGAAAATAATGGTCAGATTTGCCAAATGGAGGGCGAGGGAGAGCTTTGTACGCATCTCTGTGTGTGGAGTAAAGGTGGTCTAGAGTTTTTTTCCCTGGGGTTGCACATTTAACATGCTGATAGAAATGAGGTAAAACTGATTTAAGTTTCCCTGCACTAATGAAACACTTTTAAGAAAAACTTGGTGAAAGCCCCAAAGGGTTGACAAAAGCCTCGGTTTCACTAACTGGAAGTAGCTGGACGTACTACCTGATTCTGCATTAGCCTCTGTCATTATGAGTCATGCACATGACCTTATTGATGGTGGGAATGTCTTGTCTCATTGTTGATTACACCTCATAGCACAACGAACTGCTTAAATACTTCTTCAAACACGCATACAACATCAGTGGAGGCTCCTCAGAGGAAGAATTGGAGGACCATTCTCTTCAGTGAATTGCATAAAAATAAATATAGTGAAACATTAAAAAAGCTGTCCTTTTTAGATAAAACTATACTAAATATATTCACGTTACCAATTCATTGATTAAACACACTGTTTTAATGAAGGTCTCCAGTAGTCTGAAGAGCACTCTGTAGGGTAGCACCATGGTGTAGCTGGAGGACAGCTAGCTTCCGTCCTCCTCTGGGTACATTGACTTCAATGGAAAACCTAGGAGGCTCTTGGTTCTTACGCCATTCCATACACTTACAGTGCCTCGCAAAAGTATTCATCCCCCTTGGCGTTTTTCCTATTTTGTTGCATTACAACCTGTAATTTAAATTGATTTTCATTTGGATTTCATGTAATGGACATACACAAAATAGTTCAAATTGGTGAAGTGAAATTGAAAAAATTACTTGTTTAAAAACCTTCTAAGAAAATGAAAGTGATGGTGCAAAAGTATTCCCTAAGTATACCCTTTGCTATGAAGCCCCTACATTTAGTATAATTTTAACATTTTTAATTTTCACCTTTATTTAACCAGGTTAAATATTTATTTCACCTTTATTTAACCAGGTTAAATATTTATTTCACCTTTATTTAACCAGGTTAAATATTTATTTCACCTTTATTTAACCAGGTTAAATATTTATTTCACCTTTATTTAACCAGGTTAAATATTTATTTCACCTTTATTTAACCAGGTTAAATATTTATTTCACCTTTTTAACCAGGTTAAATATTTATTTCACCTTTATTTAACCAGGTTAAATATTTATTTCACCTTTATTTAACCAGGTTAAATATTTATTTCACCTTTATTTAACCAGGTTAAATATTTATTTCACCTTTATTTAACCAGGTTAAATATTTATTTCACCTTTATTTAACCAGGTTAAATATTTATTTCACCTTTATTTAACCAGGTTAAATATTTATTTCACCTTTATTTAACCAGGTTAAATATTTATTTCACCTTTATTTAACCAGGTTAAATATTTATTTCACCTTTATTTAACCAGGTTAAATATTTATTTCACCTTTATTTAACCAGGTAGGCCAGTTGAGAACAAGTTCTCATTTACAACTGCGACCTGGCCAAGATAAAGCAAATCAACGTGACAAAAACAACAACACAGAGTTACACATAAACAAACGTACAGGCAATAAAAATCTATGTACAGTGTGTGCAAATGTAGAAGATTAGGGAGGTAAGGTAATAAATAGGCCATAGAGGCGAAATAATTACCATTTAGCATTTACACTGGAGTGATAGATGTGCAGATGATGATGTGCAAGTAGAGATACTGGGGTGCAAAAGAGCAAGAAGATAAATAACAATATGGGGATGAGGTAGTTGGGTGTGCTATTTACAGATTGGCTGTGTACAGGTACAATTATCGGTAAGCTGCTCTGACAGCTGATGCTTAAAGTTAGAGAGGGAGATATACGTCTCCAGCTTCAGTGATTTTTGCAATTCGTTCCAGTCATTGGCAGCAGAGAAGTAGAAGGAAAGGCCGGCCAAAGGGGGAATTGGCTTTAGGGATGACCTGTGAAATATACCTGCTGGAGCGCGTGCTACGGATGGGTGTTGCTATGGTGACCAGTGAGCTGAGATAAGGTGGGGCTTTACCTAGCAAAGACTTATAGATGACCTGGAGCCAGTGGGTTTGGCGATGAATATGTAGCGAGGGCCAGCCAACGAGAGCATACGGGTCGCAGTGGTGGGTAGTATATGGGACTTTGGTGACAAAATTATAATATGTGGGTTTGGTGACGTCATTATAATATGTGGCTGATATGAAAGTTAACTATGTTTGCGTGTGATCAGGGGTGTATTCATTCTTCTGAAAAATGTAATTTTTGAAGCAAACGGAAACAAAACAGTGGATAAACATACCTGAATGTGTCCAATCGAAGCTCTCGTTTGGAAGTATTGGACTAATGTTTACACCATAGATCAGCTAGATGCAGGCACGAGTGCTCAAGGCAGTGTTGAATGTGTCAATGTCTGTCCCCTTGATTACTCAAAAATATCTCGACCTGTTTACGTTGTAAACTGTCATTCATAGGCTAGGTTGTAGCAAAGTCATGATGGGTTCAGGGAAAATGTCTGTATCATGTAGTAGCCTAAACCTATCGATGTTACATTGAACTGGGTGAATGGAATTTGACTGACAGTAGTGCTGTGTAGTGCTGTGTAGGACCCAGTAGTGCTGTGTAGTGCTGTGTAGGACCCAGTAGTGCTGTGTAGTGCTGTGTAGGACCCAGTAGTGCTGTGTAGTGCTGTGTAGGACCCAGTAGTGCTGTGTAGTGCTGTGTAGTGCTGTGTAGGACCCAGTAGTGCTGTGTAGTGCTGTGTAGGACCCAGTAGTGCTGTGTAGTACTGTGTAGGGCTGTGTAGTGCTGTGTAGTGCTGTGTAGGACCCAGTAGTGCTGTGTAGTGCTGTGTAGTGCTGTGTAGTGCTGTGTAGTGCTGTGTAGGACCCAGTAGTGCTGTGTAGTGCTGTGTAGTGCTGTGTAGTGCCGTGTAGTGCTGTGTAGGACCCAGTAGTGCTGTGTAGTACTGTGTAGGGCTGTGTAGTGCTGTGTAGTGCTCTGCAGTGCTCTGTAGTGCTGTTTAGGGCAGTGTGGGGCCGTTTTTAGGGCTGCGCAGGGTTGTGTGGGGCTGTGTGGGGCTGTTTAGGGCTGTGTAGTGCTCTGAGCTGGTCTGTTAGTGCTGTTTAGGGTTGGGTAGTGCTGTATAGTGTTGTGTAGGGCTGTGTAGTGCTGTGTGGGGCTTTGTAGTGCAGTGTAGTGCAGTAACGAGGCTGCAGTGGAAGTCACTCGTCATCACAGCGGCATATGAGGCTCTCCCTCACTTAATCTCTCTCTCTCTCTCTCTCTCTGTCTCTCTCTCTCTCTCTCTCTCTCTCCCTCACTTAATCTCTCTCTCTCTCTCTCGCTCTCATTTTACCCTCATTCACTCACTCAATCTCACTCTCTCTTTCACTCTCTCTGTGCTTTTTCACGTAAATGTTAAAGAAGGTCATTAGTTAATTTCATCCATATGTCCCCCAAGTCGTAGATTCTTATTACATAGAGATTATCGTTCATTTCAACTGACTAAATTATCCTTTCATTTGATGACGGCATCAGCCAGATACAGTACATATGATCGCCATGTCGTTCGTTATCATTCTCCTACATATTTAAACCTAATTCAATAGTGACTAAAGTTCTCTGCTATTCTAGCTGTGAGCGCTCCGTGGACCGCAAAATCACAGTGAAATGAAGGAAGAAATGTGTCATGCTTTAAACCAAATTTAACCCGTTTCCCAAAGGGCTGGTGGAGAAACCAAGCCAACAACTATATTTTCCACTGTGGAGGAACTGTTATAAAATGCGGTGTGGAGCAATACAATGTGGATACGTTGTTACACGCTGTCACGCCCTGGCCTTAGTTATCTTTGTTTTCTGTAGTATTTTGGTTAGGTCAGGGTGTGACAGGGGGGATGTTTGTGTTTTTGTCTTGTCTTGGGTGGTTGTAGTGTCTAGGGGGGTTTTTGTTAGAGTGTATGGGTTTGTGTTGAGTGTAGGTATCTAGGTATGTCTATGGTTGCCTGAATGGTTCTCAATCAGAGACAGCTGTCACTCATTTGTCTCTGATTGGGAGCCATATTTAAGGCAGCCATAGGCATTGGGCTGTTGTGGGTAATTGTCTATGTCTATGTGTAGTGTTTAGTGTCAGCACTATTTTGTTTAATATAGCTTCACGGTCGTCTGTTTGTTGTTTTGTTTTGTCTTCATTGAATTAAAGAAGGTGTCTTTCTTTCACGCTGCGCCTTGGTCCGCTTCTTATGACGATCGTGACACACACTGCCATCTGACCAGAGGTGTAGTCTATGGAGAAAGACATTATCACAGTATTATTGAAGTATTGTTTAGGTTAATAACCCTCGGTAATCATACTGATTGGTAATCATTAGGTGAGTGTAAAAAAAAAACGATATTTCAAATCAACAACCACTTGCAGATTATTGATTTGATACATTGAAAGTAAATGAATCTG
>NC_052335.1:36810975-36840975 GCF_016432855.1 Salvelinus namaycush
CAACGCAGGCAGTTGGATAGCTTCCATTAGGTACAACACAATTGGATAGCTTCCATTAGGTACAACACAGGCAGTTGGATAGCTTCCATTAGGTACAACGCAGTTGGATAGCTTCCATTAGGTACAACGCAGGCAGTTGGATAGCTTCCATTAGGTACAACACAGTTGGATAGCTTCCATTAGGTACAACACAGTTGGATAGCTTCCATTAGGTACAACACAGTTGGATAGCTTCCATTAGGTACAACGCAGGCAGTTGGATAGCTTCCATTAGGTACAACACAGGCAGTTGGATAGCTTCCATTAGGAACAACGCAGTCAGTTGGATAGCTTCCATTAGGTACAACACAGGCAGTTGGATAGCTTCCATTAGGTACAACGCAGGCAGTTGGATAGCTTCCATTAGGTACAACGCAGGCAGTTGGATAGCTTCCATTAGGTACAACACAGGCAGTTGGATAGCTTCCATTAGGTTCAACGCAGGCAGTTGGATAGCTTCCATTAGGTACAACGCAGGCAGTTGGATAGCTTCCATTAGGTACAACGCAGGCAGTTGGATAGCTTCCATTAGGTACAACACAGGCAGTTGGATAGCTTCCATTAGGTACAACACAGTTGGATAGCTTCCATTAGGTACAACGCAGGCAGTTGGATAGCTTCCATTAGGTACAACGCAGGCAGTTGGATAGCTTCCATTAGGTACAACGCAGGCAGTTGGATAGCTTCCATTAGGTACAACGCAGGCAGTTGGATAGCTTCCATTAGGTACAACGCAGGCAGTTGGATAGCTTCCATTAGGTACAACGCAGGCAGTTGGATAGCTTCCATTAGGTACAACGCAGGCAGTTGGATAGCTTCCATTAGGTACAACGCAGGCAGTTGGATAGCTTCCATTAGGTAAAACGCAGGCAGTTGGATAGCTTCCATTAGGTACAACGCAGGCAGTTGGATAGCTTCCATTAGGTACAACACAGGCCGTTGGATAGCTTCCATTAGGTACAACACAGGCAGTTGGATAGCTTCCATTAGGTACAACACAGTTGGATAGCTTCCATTAGGTACAACGCAGGCAGTTGGATAGCTTCCATTAGGTACAAGACAGGCAGTTGGATAGCTTCCATTAGGTACAACGCAGGCAGTTGGATAGCTTCCATTAGGTACAACGCAGGCAGTTGGATAGCTTCCATTAGGTACAACGCAGGCAGTTGGATAGCTTCCATTAGGTACAAAACAGGCAGTTGGATAGCTTCCATTAGGTACAACGCAGGCAGTTGGATAGCTTCCATTAGGTACAACGCAGGCAGTTGGATAGCTTCCATTAGGTAAAACGCAGGCAGTTGGATAGCTTCCATTAGGTACAACGCAGGCAGTTGGATAGCTTCCATTAGGTACAACACAGGCCGTTGGATAGCTTCCATTAGGTACAACACAGGCAGTTGGATAGCTTCCATTAGGTACAACACAGTTGGATAGCTTCCATTAGGTACAACGCAGGCAGTTGGATAGCTTCCATTAGGTACAAGACAGGCAGTTGGATAGCTTCCATTAGGTACAACACAGGCAGTTGGATAGCTTCCATTAGGTACAACACAGTTGGATAGCTTCCATTAGGTACAACGCAGGCAGTTGGATAGCTTCCATTAGGTACAACGCAGGCAGTTGGATAGCTTCCATTAGGTACAACGCAGGCAGTTGGATAGCTTCCATTAGGTAAAACGCAGGCAGTTGGATAGCTTCCATTAGGTACAACGCAGGCAGTTGGATAGCTTCCATTAGGTACAACACAGGCCGTTGGATAGCTTCCATTAGGTACAACACAGGCAGTTGGATAGCTTCCATTAGGTACAACACAGTTGGATAGCTTCCATTAGGTACAACGCAGGCAGTTGGATAGCTTCCATTAGGTACAACACAGGCAGTTGGATAGCTTCCATTAGGTACAACACAGGCAGTTGGATAGCTTCCATTAGGTACAACACAGTTGGATAGCTTCCATTAGGTACAACGCAGGCAGTTGGATAGCTTCCATTAGGTACAACGCAGGCAGTTGGATAGCTTCCATTAGGTACAACGCAGGCAGTTGGATAGCTTCCATTAGGTACAACTCAGTCAGTTGGATAGCTTCCATTAGGTACAACACAGGCAGTTGGATAGCTTCCATTAGGTACAACGCAGGCAGTTGGATAGCTACCATTAGGTACAACGCAGTCAGTTGGATAGCTTCCATTAGGTACAACGCAGTCAGTTGGATAGCTTCCATTAGGTACAACGCAGGCAGTTGGATAGCTTCCATTAGGTACAACGCAGGCAGTTGGATAGTTTCCATTAGGTACAACGCAGGCAGTTGGATAGCTTCCATTAGGTACAACACAGTTGGATGGCTTCCATTAGGTACAACGCAGGCAGTTGGATAGCTTCCATTAGGTACAACACAGGCAGTTGGATAGCTTCCATTAGGTACAACACAGGCAGTTGGATAGCTTCCATTAGGTACAACACAGGCAGTTGGATACCTTCCATTAGGTACAACACAGTTGGATAGCTTCCATTAGGTACAACGCAGGCAGTTGGATAGCTTCCATTAGGTAAAACGTGGGCAGTTGGTTAGCTTCCATTAGGTACAACGCAGGCAGTTGGATAGCTTCCATTAGGTACAACGCAGGCAGTTGGATAGCTTCCATTAGGTACAACGCAGGCAGTTGGATAGCTTTCATTAGGTACAACACAGGCAGTTGGATAGCTTCCATTAGGTACAACACAGGCAGTTGGATAGCTTCCATTAGGTACAACACAGTTGGATAGCTTCCATTAGGTACAACACAGTTGGATACCTTCCATTAGGTACAACACAGGCAGTTGGATAGCTTCCATTAGGTACAGCACAGGCAGTTGGATAGCTTCCATTAGGTACAACACATGCAGTTGGATAGCTTCCATTAAGTACAACACAGGCAGTTGGATAGCTTCCATTAGGTACAACGCAGGCAGTTGGATAGCTTCCATTAGGTACAACGCAGGCAGTTGGATAGCTTCCATTAGGTACAACGCAGTCAGTTGGATAGCTTTCATTAGGTACAACACAGGCAGTTGGATAGCTTCCATTAGGTACAACACAGGCAGTTGGATAGCTTCCATTAGGTACAACACAGGCAGTTGGATAGCTTCCATTAGGTACAACACAGTTGGATAGCTTCCATTAGGTACAACGCAGGCAGTTGGATAGCTTCCATTAGGTACAACACAGGCAGTTGGATAGCTTCCATTAGGTACAACACAGGCAGTTGGATAGCTTCCATTAGGTACAACACAGTTGGATAGCTTCCATTAGGTACAACGCAGGCAGTTGGATAGCTTCCATTAGGTACAACGCAGGCAGTTGGATAGCTTCCATTAGGTACAACGCAGGCAGTTGGATAGCTTCCATTAGGTACAACTCAGTCAGTTGGATAGCTTCCATTAGGTACAACACAGGCAGTTGGATAGCTTCCATTAGGTACAACGCAGGCAGTTGGATAGCTACCATTAGGTACAACGCAGTCAGTTGGATAGCTTCCATTAGGTACAACGCAGTCAGTTGGATAGCTTCCATTAGGTACAACGCAGGCAGTTGGATAGCTTCCATTAGGTACAACGCAGGCAGTTGGATAGTTTCCATTAGGTACAACGCAGGCAGTTGGATAGCTTCCATTAGGTACAACACAGTTGGATGGCTTCCATTAGGTACAACGCAGGCAGTTGGATAGCTTCCATTAGGTACAACACAGGCAGTTGGATAGCTTCCATTAGGTACAACACAGGCAGTTGGATAGCTTCCATTAGGTACAACACAGGCAGTTGGATACCTTCCATTAGGTACAACACAGTTGGATAGCTTCCATTAGGTACAACGCAGGCAGTTGGATAGCTTCCATTAGGTAAAACGTGGGCAGTTGGTTAGCTTCCATTAGGTACAACGCAGGCAGTTGGATAGCTTCCATTAGGTACAACGCAGGCAGTTGGATAGCTTCCATTAGGTACAACGCAGGCAGTTGGATAGCTTTCATTAGGTACAACACAGGCAGTTGGATAGCTTCCATTAGGTACAACACAGGCAGTTGGATAGCTTCCATTAGGTACAACACAGTTGGATAGCTTCCATTAGGTACAACGCAGGCAGTTGGATAGCTTCCATTAGGTACAACACAGGCAGTTGGATAGCTTCCATTAGGTACAACACAGGCAGTTGGATAGCTTCCATTAGGTACAACACAGTTGGATAGCTTCCATTAGGTACAACGCAGGCAGTTGGATAGCTTCCATTAGGTACAACGCAGGCAGTTGGATAGCTTCCATTAGGTACAACGCAGGCAGTTGGATAGCTTCCATTAGGTACAACTCAGTCAGTTGGATAGCTTCCATTAGGTACAACACAGGCAGTTGGATAGCTTCCATTAGGTACAACGCAGGCAGTTGGATAGCTACCATTAGGTACAACGCAGTCAGTTGGATAGCTTCCATTAGGTACAACGCAGTCAGTTGGATAGCTTCCATTAGGTACAACGCAGGCAGTTGGATAGCTTCCATTAGGTACAACGCAGGCAGTTGGATAGTTTCCATTAGGTACAACGCAGGCAGTTGGATAGCTTCCATTAGGTACAACACAGTTGGATGGCTTCCATTAGGTACAACGCAGGCAGTTGGATAGCTTCCATTAGGTACAACACAGGCAGTTGGATAGCTTCCATTAGGTACAACACAGGCAGTTGGATAGCTTCCATTAGGTACAACACAGGCAGTTGGATACCTTCCATTAGGTACAACACAGTTGGATAGCTTCCATTAGGTACAACGCAGGCAGTTGGATAGCTTCCATTAGGTAAAACGTGGGCAGTTGGTTAGCTTCCATTAGGTACAACGCAGGCAGTTGGATAGCTTCCATTAGGTACAACGCAGGCAGTTGGATAGCTTCCATTAGGTACAACGCAGGCAGTTGGATAGCTTTCATTAGGTACAACACAGGCAGTTGGATAGCTTCCATTAGGTACAACACAGGCAGTTGGATAGCTTCCATTAGGTACAACACAGTTGGATAGCTTCCATTAGGTACAACACAGTTGGATACCTTCCATTAGGTACAACACAGGCAGTTGGATAGCTTCCATTAGGTACAGCACAGGCAGTTGGATAGCTTCCATTAGGTACAACACATGCAGTTGGATAGCTTCCATTAAGTACAACACAGGCAGTTGGATAGCTTCCATTAGGTACAACGCAGGCAGTTGGATAGCTTCCATTAGGTACAACGCAGGCAGTTGGATAGCTTCCATTAGGTACAACGCAGTCAGTTGGATAGCTTCCATTAGGTACAACACAGGCAGTTGGATAGCTTCCATTAGGTACAACGCAGGCAGTTGGATAGCTACCATTAGGTACAACGCAGTCAGTTGGATAGCTTCCATTAGGTACAACGCAGTCAGTTGGATAGCTTCCATTAGGTACAACGCAGGCAGTTGGATAGCTTCCATTAGGTACAACGCAGGCAGTTGGATAGTTTCCATTAGGTACAACGCAGGCAGTTGGATAGCTTCCATTAGGTACAACACAGTTGGATGGCTTCCATTAGGTACAACGCAGGCAGTTGGATAGCTTCCATTAGGTACAACACAGGCAGTTGGATAGCTTCCATTAGGTACAACACAGGCAGTTGGATAGCTTCCATTAGGTACAACACAGGCAGTTGGATAGCTTCCATTAGGTACAACACAGTTGGATAGCTTCCATTAGGTACAACGCAGGCAGTTGGATAGCTTCCATTAGGTACAACGCAGGCAGTTGGATAGCTTCCATTAGGTACAACGCAGGCAGTTGGATAGCTTCCATTAGGTACAACACAGTTGGATAGCTTCCATTAGGTACAACGCAGTTGGATAGCTTCCATTAGGTAAAACGCAGGCAGTTGGATAGCTTCCATTAGGTACAACACAGTTGGATAGCTTCCATTAGGTACAACGCAGTTGGATAGCTTCCATTAGGTAAAACGCAGGCAGTTGGATAGCTTCCATTAGGTAAAACGCAGGCAGTTGGATAGCTTCCATTAGGTACAACGCAGGCAGTTGGATAGCTTCCATTAGGTACAACACAGTTGGATAGCTTCCATTAGGTACAACGCAGGCAGTTGGATAGCTTCCATTAGGTACAACACAGGCAGTTGGATAGCTTCCATTAGGTACAACGCAGGCAGTTGGATAGCTTCCATTAGGTACAACGCAGTCAGTTGGATAGCTTCCATTAGGTACAACGCAGGCAGTTGGATAGCTTCCATTAGGTACAACGCAGTCAGTTGGATAGCTTCCATTAGGTACAACACAGGCAGTTGGATAGCTTCCATTAGGTACAACGCAGGCAGTTGGATAGCTTCCATTAGGTACAACGCAGGCAGTTGGATAGCTTCCATTAGGTACAACGCAGGCAGTTGGATAGCTTCCATTAGGTACAACGCAGGCAGTTGGATAGCTTCCATTAGGTACAACGCAGGCAGTTGGATAGCTTCCATTAGGTACAACACAGTTGGATAGCTTCCATTAGGTACAATGCAGGCAGTTGGATAGCTTCCATTAGGTACAACGCAGGCAGTTGGATAGCTTCCATTAGGTACAACGCAGGCAGTTGGATAGCTTCCATTAGGTACAACACAGTTGGATAGCTTCCATTAGGTACAACGCAGGCAGTTGGATAGCTTCCATTAGGTACAACACAGTCAGTTGGATAGCTTCCATTAGGTACAACGCAGGCAGTTGGATAGCTTCCATTAGGTACAACACAGTTGGATAGCTTCCATTAGGTACAACGCAGGCAGTTGGATAGCTTCCATTAGGTACAACGCAGTTGGATAGCTTCCATTAGGTACAACGCAGGCAGTTGGATAGCTTCCATTAGGTACAACACAGTTGGATAGCTTCCATTAGGTACAACGCAGGCAGTTGGATAGCTTCCATTAGGTACAACACAGGCAGTGGGATAGCTTCCATTAGGAACAACGCAGTCAGTTGGATAGCTTCCATTAGGTACAACACAGGCAGTTGGATAGCTTCCATTAGGTACAACGCAGGCAGTTGGATAGCTTCCATTAGGTACAACACAATTGGATAGCTTCCATTAGGTACAACACAGGCAGTTGGATAGCTTCCATTAGGTACAACACAGGCAGTTGGATAGCTTCCATTAAGTACAACGCAGGCAGTTGGATAGCTTCCATTAGGTACAACACAGGCAGTTGGATAGCTTCCATTAGGTACAACGCAGGCAGTTGGATAGCTTCCATTAGGTACAACGCAGGCAGTTGGATAGCTTCCATTAGGTACAACACAGGCAGTTGGATAGCTTCCATTAGGTTCAACGCAGGCAGTTGGATAGCTTCCATTAGGTACAACGCAGGCAGTTGGATAGCTTCCATTAGGTACAACGCAGGCAGTTGGATAGCTTCCATTAGGTACAACACAGGCAGTTGGATAGCTTCCATTAGGTACAACACAGTTGGATAGCTTCCATTAGGTACAACGCAGGCAGTTGGATAGCTTCCATTAGGTACAACGCAGGCAGTTGGATAGCTTCCATTAGGTACAACGCAGGCAGTTGGATAGCTTCCATTAGGTACAACGCAGGCAGTTGGATAGCTTCCATTAGGTACAACGCAGGCAGTTGGATAGCTTCCATTAGGTACAACGCAGGCAGTTGGATAGCTTCCATTAGGTACAACGCAGGCAGTTGGATAGCTTCCATTAGGTACAACGCAGGCAGTTGGATAGCTTCCATTAGGTAAAACGCAGGCAGTTGGATAGCTTCCATTAGGTACAACGCAGGCAGTTGGATAGCTTCCATTAGGTACAACACAGGCCGTTGGATAGCTTCCATTAGGTACAACACAGGCAGTTGGATAGCTTCCATTAGGTACAACACAGTTGGATAGCTTCCATTAGGTACAACGCAGGCAGTTGGATAGCTTCCATTAGGTACAAGACAGGCAGTTGGATAGCTTCCATTAGGTACAACGCAGGCAGTTGGATAGCTTCCATTAGGTACAACGCAGGCAGTTGGATAGCTTCCATTAGGTACAACGCAGGCAGTTGGATAGCTTCCATTAGGTACAAAACAGGCAGTTGGATAGCTTCCATTAGGTACAACGCAGGCAGTTGGATAGCTTCCATTAGGTACAACGCAGGCAGTTGGATAGCTTCCATTAGGTAAAACGCAGGCAGTTGGATAGCTTCCATTAGGTACAACGCAGGCAGTTGGATAGCTTCCATTAGGTACAACACAGGCCGTTGGATAGCTTCCATTAGGTACAACACAGGCAGTTGGATAGCTTCCATTAGGTACAACACAGTTGGATAGCTTCCATTAGGTACAACGCAGGCAGTTGGATAGCTTCCATTAGGTACAAGACAGGCAGTTGGATAGCTTCCATTAGGTACAACACAGGCAGTTGGATAGCTTCCATTAGGTACAACACAGTTGGATAGCTTCCATTAGGTACAACGCAGGCAGTTGGATAGCTTCCATTAGGTACAACGCAGGCAGTTGGATAGCTTCCATTAGGTACAACGCAGGCAGTTGGATAGCTTCCATTAGGTAAAACGCAGGCAGTTGGATAGCTTCCATTAGGTACAACGCAGGCAGTTGGATAGCTTCCATTAGGTACAACACAGGCCGTTGGATAGCTTCCATTAGGTACAACACAGGCAGTTGGATAGCTTCCATTAGGTACAACACAGTTGGATAGCTTCCATTAGGTACAACGCAGGCAGTTGGATAGCTTCCATTAGGTACAACACAGGCAGTTGGATAGCTTCCATTAGGTACAACACAGGCAGTTGGATAGCTTCCATTAGGTACAACACAGTTGGATAGCTTCCATTAGGTACAACGCAGGCAGTTGGATAGCTTCCATTAGGTACAACGCAGGCAGTTGGATAGCTTCCATTAGGTACAACGCAGGCAGTTGGATAGCTTCCATTAGGTACAACTCAGTCAGTTGGATAGCTTCCATTAGGTACAACACAGGCAGTTGGATAGCTTCCATTAGGTACAACGCAGGCAGTTGGATAGCTACCATTAGGTACAACGCAGTCAGTTGGATAGCTTCCATTAGGTACAACGCAGTCAGTTGGATAGCTTCCATTAGGTACAACGCAGGCAGTTGGATAGCTTCCATTAGGTACAACGCAGGCAGTTGGATAGTTTCCATTAGGTACAACGCAGGCAGTTGGATAGCTTCCATTAGGTACAACACAGTTGGATGGCTTCCATTAGGTACAACGCAGGCAGTTGGATAGCTTCCATTAGGTACAACACAGGCAGTTGGATAGCTTCCATTAGGTACAACACAGGCAGTTGGATAGCTTCCATTAGGTACAACACAGGCAGTTGGATACCTTCCATTAGGTACAACACAGTTGGATAGCTTCCATTAGGTACAACGCAGGCAGTTGGATAGCTTCCATTAGGTAAAACGTGGGCAGTTGGTTAGCTTCCATTAGGTACAACGCAGGCAGTTGGATAGCTTCCATTAGGTACAACGCAGGCAGTTGGATAGCTTCCATTAGGTACAACGCAGGCAGTTGGATAGCTTTCATTAGGTACAACACAGGCAGTTGGATAGCTTCCATTAGGTACAACACAGTTGGATAGCTTCCATTAGGTACAACACAGTTGGATACCTTCCATTAGGTACAACACAGGCAGTTGGATAGCTTCCATTAGGTACAGCACAGGCAGTTGGATAGCTTCCATTAGGTACAACACATGCAGTTGGATAGCTTCCATTAAGTACAACACAGGCAGTTGGATAGCTTCCATTAGGTACAACGCAGGCAGTTGGATAGCTTCCATTAGGTACAACGCAGGCAGTTGGATAGCTTCCATTAGGTACAACGCAGTCAGTTGGATAGCTTCCATTAGGTACAACTCAGGCAGTTGGATAGCTTCCATTAGGTACAACGCAGGCAGTTGGATAGCTACCATTAGGTACAACGCAGTCAGTTGGATAGCTTCCATGAGGTACAACGCAGTCAGTTGGATAGCTTCCATTAGGTACAACGCAGGCAGTTGGATAGCTTCCATTAGGTACAACGCAGGCAGTTGGATAGTTTCCATTAGGTACAACGCAGGCAGTTGGATAGCTTCCATTAGGTACAACACAGTTGGATGGCTTCCATTAGGTACAACGCAGGCAGTTGGATAGCTTCCATTAGGTACAACACAGGCAGTTGGATAGCTTCCATTAGGTACAACACAGGCAGTTGGATAGCTTCCATTAGGTACAACACAGGCAGTTGGATAGCTTCCATTAGGTACAACACAGTTGGATAGCTTCCATTAGGTACAACGCAGGCAGTTGGATAGCTTCCATTAGGTAAAACGCGGGCAGTTGGTTAGCTTCTATTAGGTACAACGCAGGCAGTTGGATAGCTTCCATTAGGTACAACGCAGGCAGTTGGATAGCTTCCATTAGGTACAACGCAGGCAGTTGGATAGCTTCCATTAGGTACAACACAGGCAGTTGGATAGCTTCCATTAGGTACAACACAGGCAGTTGGATAGCTTCCATTAGGTACAACACAGTTGGATAGCTTCCATTAGGTACAACACAGTTGGATAGCTTCCATTAGGTACAACACAGGCAGTTGGATAGCTTCCATTAGGTACAACACAGTTGGATAGCTTCCATTAGGTACAACGCAGGCAGTTGGATAGCTTCCATTAGGTACAACGCAGGCAGTTGGATAGCTTCCATTAGGTACAACGCAGGCAGTTGGATAGCTTCCATTAGGTACAACGCAGGCAGTTGGATAGCTTCCATTAGGTACAACACAGGCAGTTGGATAGCTTCCATTAGGTACAACGCAGGCAGTTGGATAGCTTCCATTAAGTACAACGCAGGCAGTTGGATAGCTTCCATTAAGTACAACGCAGGCAGTTGGATAGCTTCCATTAGGTACAACGCAGGCAGTTGGATAGCTTCCATTAGGTACAACGCAGGCAGTTGGATAGCTTCCATTAGGTACAACGCAGGCAGTTGGATAGCTTCCATTAGGTACAACGCAGGCAGTTGGATAGCTTCCATTAGGTACAACGCAGGCAGTTGGATAGCTTCCATTAGGTACAACGCAGTCAGTTGGATAGCTTCCATTAGGTACAACGCAGTCAGTTGGATAGCTTCCATTAGGTACAACGCAGGCAGTTGGATAGCTTCCATTAGGTACAACGCAGGCAGTTGGATAGCTTCCATTAGGTACAACGCAGGCAATTGGATAGCTTCCATTAGGTACAACGCAGGCAGTTGGATAGCTTCCATTAGGTACAACACAGGCAGTTGGATAGCTTCCATTAGGTACAACGCAGGCAGTTGGATAGCTTCCATTAGGTACAACGCAGGCAGTTGGATAGCTTCCATTAGGTACAACGCAGGCAGTTGGATAGCTTCCATTAGGTACAACGCAGTCAGTTGGATAGCTTCCATTAGGTACAACGCAGGCAGTTGGATAGCTTCCATTAGGTACAACGCAGGCAGTTGGATAGCTTCCATTAGGTACAATGCAGGCAGTTGGATAGCTTCCATTAGGTACAACGCAGGCAGTTGGATAGCTTCCATTAGGTACAACGCAGTCAGTTGGATAGCTTCCATTAGGTACAACGCAGGCAGTTGGATAGCTTCCATTAGGTACAACGCAGGCAGTTGGATAGCTTCCATTAGGTACAACGCAGGCAGTTGGATAGCTTCCATTAGGTACAACACAGGCAGTTGGATAGCTTCCATTAGGTACAACGCAGGCAGTTGGATAGCTTCCATTAGGTACAACGCAGTTGGATGGCTTCCATTAGGTACAACACAGTTGGATAGCTTCCATTAGGTACAACACAGTTGGATAGCTTCCATTAGGTACAACACAGGCAGTTGGATAGCTTCCATTAGGTACAACACAGTTGGATAGCTTCCATTAGGTACAACACAGTTGGATAGCTTCCATTAGGTACAACGCAGGCAGTTGGATAGCTTCCATTAGGTACAACGCAGGCAGTTGGATAGCTTCCATTAGGTACAACGCAGGCAGTTGGATAGCTTCCATTAGGTACAACGCAGGCAGTTGGATAGCTTCCATTAGGTACAACGCAGGCAGTTGGATAACTTTTATAGATTTCATAGGAGGCATTCTCTCGATGGCTGATGGCAATGCATTGCAATGCAATTAGTTAGTACAATTTCAAGTGTGCATTTTTCAATGAGTCAGTCACTTTAGGTGATTTCCTCATAATAGATTTGTTTTCTAACTCATGAGTGTAATTTCTGTCTTTCTATGATGTCTGGAAAGCATGGTCCTCAAAAGGTATGTATTTGTGAGGAGTCCTAAATTGGTTACAAATACAAGACTGTGTGTGTCTGTTTGTGTATGTGTTTTGTGTGTGTGTCTCTGTGTGTGTTTGTGTGTGTTGTTTGTGTGTCTGTGTCTGTGTGTGTGTTTGTATGTGTGTGTGTGTGAGTGTATGTGTCTAAGTGTGTGTGTATCTGCGTGTGTGTGTGTGTGTGTGTGTCTGTGTGTCTGTGTGTGTATGTGTCTAAGTGTGTGTGTGTCTCTCTTCTGGAAGAGATAAACTCTATATTCTTAGTTCTATATTTAGGACACATGTCAGTTCAGATGAAGACTGTGCTGCTTTAGAAGTTGCATCCCAAATACAGTAGCCCCCCCCTATTCCCTTTGACCAGGGCCTAAAGTAGGGCACTATGTAGGGATCAGGGTGCCATTTGTGACGCACCCTCATTCCTCTGTGAGACAGCTGCTAACATCCCTGTTGGATACAGACAGACAAACACACAGACAAACATACACACACACACTCTCACACACGCACCTTCCAGCCGCTTACTTTTTCTGCCACTACCTGATGTGTTGAGAGTACACCTGTCGTAAAGCATTCACAACATTGGCATGATACATGTACGCAGTTGGAGGCTCCTCAGAGGAGGAGGTGGAGGACAATCCACCACATCCGTTTATGTAACACTTAGGCTTCTGCGGTAAAAGTTGACAGAGCTAGAGGAGTTGTTTTGTGCGTCAGACCATAAGACTTCCCGAAAATCGGTCTTCTCACAAAATCATCTGTAGCGTCTGAACAGATTGGCCTACCAACTATTATGACTTCTCTATGGAGAGATGAGACTCTCACTAACACGTTGTTTTGCTCTAGGATGCCCAAAGGCATCCCACAAGATCTCACAAGATCCCACAAGATCTCACAAGATCCCACAAGATCTCACAAGATCCCACAAGATCTCACAAGATCCCACAATTCTTGGGACACGTCTGATTACAGCCAATCTGCCCGACTTCTGTCTGTAGCGTCCCAACAGTTTGGGTTACACGCTCATATGACCCCTCTGTATACAGGTGTGACTCTCACGTACATGTTGTTTTTCTCTATGGCGCCTACACGCCTCACAAGATTCGTCTGTAGGTTCCCCGGTACCTGTCGGAAAAAAAGTCATGGAAGTTCATATGGAGACTGTATGTGAAAAATATAATGGGTTAAATAAATACATGTAAAAGATAACAATAATCAACTACTTCTGGATCTCTCTTATATTTCTCAGATATAGGATTTAAGGACAGACACTTTTTTTGGGGGAGTATCTGTTGTTCCATGTAGTGAATCTGTTATTCAATGTGTTCGTAAAGTCAAATACAGATTTTCATCCCCAAAACATGTATTATTTAATTTTGATACTTAAAGGGGTCTTAAAGTTAAAAATAAAATGTAAAAAATTATTGTTGGTATGACCTTGGCATGAACGTTTAATATTTTTTTGCGCATTTGGACTGCTGCCTACTGCCCAGGTGTGTGGTCATGTGCCGCAAATAAGGACATAGATAAATTGCAGAGGGTCCAGAACAGAGCGGCACTTAGATGAACACGGAGGGAAGGCGTCAGTAACATTCATGTCAGTCTCTCCTGGCTCAAAGTTAAGGAGAGATGGACTGCATCACTATTGGTCTTTGTGCGAGGTGTTGATGTGTTGAAGGTACCGCACTGTCTGTTCAATCAGTTGGTCACACAGTTCGGACACTCATCTGTACAACACGAGACATGCAATCTGAAGACGTGGATCATGTCATGTACTATGTATTTTATTATGTATTGTATTATGCATTGTATTATGTATTTTATTATGTATTTTATTATGGATTTTATTATGTATTGTATTATGCATTGTATTATGGATTTTATTATGTATTGTATTATGCATTGTATTATGTATTGTATTATGTATTGTATTATGGATTTTATTATGTAGTGTATTATGTATTTTATGATGTATTGTATTATGCATTGTATTATGTATTTTATTATGTATTGTATTATGTATTTTATTATGTATTGTATTATGTATTGTATTATGCATTGTATTATGTATTGTATTATGGATTTTATTATGTAGTGTATTATGTATTGTATTATGTATTGTATTATGTATTGTATTATGTATTTTATTATGTATTGTATTGTATTAAGCATTGTATTATGCATTGTATTATGTATTGTATTATGCATTGTACTATGGATTTTATTATGTATTGTACTATGCAGTATATATTATATTGAATTATGCATTATGTATTGTATTGTATTATGTATTAATTTGTATTTTCTTTGCATTATGTATTGGATTATGTATTAGATTGTGTATTGGATTGTGTATTGGATTATGTATTATATAATATTATGTATTATATTGTTTTATGGATTGTGTATTATGTATTGTATTATATATTGTTTTATGAATTTGATTATGTATTGCTTATTGTATTATATTGTGTATTGTATTGTGTATTGTATTGTGTGTTGTATTGTGTATTGTATTGTGTGTTGTATTGTGTATTGTATTGTGTGTTGTATTGTGTATTGTATTGTGTGTTGTATTATATATTGTATTGTGTATTGTATTGTGTTTTGACCAATAGTGTGAGATAGCGTGGCATATCACAGTGTTTTATGACCAATAGCATGGTATATCACAGTGTTTTATGACCAATAGCATGGTATATCAGTGTTTTATGACCAATAGTGTGGTATATCACAGTGTTTTATGACCAATAGCATGGTATATCAGTGTTTTATGACCAATAGTGTGGTATATCACAGTGTTTTATGACCAATAGCGTGGTATATCACAGTGTTTTATGACCAATAGCATGGTATATCACAGTGTTTTATGACCAATAGCATGGTATATCAGTGTTTTATGACCAATAGGATGGTATATCACAGTGTTTTATCACCAATAGCATGGTATATCACAGTGTTTTATGACCAATAGCATGGTATATCACAGTGTTTTATGACCAATAGTGTGGTATATCACAGTGTTTTATGACCAATAGCGTGGTATATCACAGTGTTTTATGACCAATAGTGTGGTATATCACAGTGTTTTATGACCAATAGCATGGTATATCAGTGTTTTATGACCAATAGCGTGGTATATCACAGTGTTTTATGACCAATAGCGTGGTATATCAGTGTTTTATGACCAATAGCGTGGTATATCACATTGTTTTATGACCAATAGTGTGGTATATCACAGTGTTTTATGACCAATAGCATGGTATATCACAGTGTTTTATGACCAATAGCGTGGTATATCACAGTGTTTTATGACCAATAGCGTGGTATATCACATTGTTTTATGACCAATAGTGTGGTATATCACAGTGTTTTATGACCAATAGCATGGTATATCACAGTGTTTTATGACCAATAGCATGGTATATCACAGTGTTTTATGACCAATAGCATGGTATATCACAGTGTTTTATGACCAATAGCATGGTATATCACAGTGTTTTATGACCAATAGCATGGTATATCAGTGTTTTATGACCAATAGCGTGGTATATCACATTGTTTTATGACCAATAGCGTGGTATATCACAGTGTTTTATGACCAATAGCGTGGTATATCACATTGTTTTATGACCAATAGTGTGGTATATCACAGTGTTTTATGACCAATAGCATGGTATATCACAGTGTTTTATGACCAATAGCATGGTATATCAGTGTTTTATGACCAATAGCATGGTATATCACAGTGTTTTATGACCAATAGCATGGTATATCAGTGTTTTATGACCAATAGCGTGGTATATCACATTGTTTTATGACCAATAGCGTGGTATATCACATTGTTTTATGACCAATAACATGGTATATCACAGTGTTTTATGACCAATAGCGTGGTATATCACAGTGTTTTATGACCAATAGCATGGTATATCAGTGTTTTATGACCAATAGCGTGGTATATCACAGTGTTTTATGACCAATAGCATGGTATATCACAGTGTTTTATGACCAATAGCATGGTATATCACAGTGTTTTATGACCAATAGCGTGGTATATCACAGTGTTTTATGACCAATAGCATGGTATATCACAGTGTTTTATGACCAATAGCATGGTATATCACAGTGTTTTATGACCAATAGCCTGGTATATCACAGTGTTTTATGACCAATAGCGTGGTATATCACAGTGTTTTATGACCAATAGCGTGGTATATCATAGTGTTTTATGACCAATAGCATGGTATATCACAGTGTTTTATGACCAATAGCGTGGTATATCACATTGTTTTATGACCAATAGCATGGTATATCACAGTGTTTTATGACCAATAGCATGGTATATCACAGTGTTTTATGACCAATAGCGTGGTATATCACAGTGTTTTATGACCAATAGCGTGGTATATCAGTGTTTTATGACCAATAGCGTGGTATATCACATTGTTTTATGACCAATAGCATGGTATATCAGTGTTTTATGACCAATAGCATGGTATATCACAGTGTTTTATGACCAATAGCATGGTATATCAGTGTTTTATGACCAATAGCGTGGTATATCACAGTGTTTTATGACCAATAGCATGGTATATCACAGTGTTTTATGACCAATAGCATGGTATATAAGAATGTTTTATGACCAATAGCCTGGTATATCACAGTGTTTTATGACCAATAGTGTGGTATATAAGAATGTTTTATGACCAATAGGGGGCGATAGCGTGGTATATCACAGTGTTGTATGACCAATAGCGTGGTATATCACATTGTTTTATGACCAATAGTGTGGTATATCACAGTGTTTTATGACCAATAGCATGGTATATCACAGTGTTTTATGACCAATAGCATGGTATATCACAGTGTTTTATGACCAATAGCATGGTATATCACAGTGTTTTATGACCAATAGCGTGGTATATCACATTGTTTTATGACCAATAGTGTGGTATATCACAGTGTTTTATGACCAATAGCATGGTATATCACAGTGTTTTATGACCAATAGCATGGTATATCAGTGTTTTATGACCAATAGCATGGTATATCACAGTGTTTTATGACCAATAGCATGGTATATCAGTGTTTTATGACCAATAGCGTGGTATATCACATTGTTTTATGACCAATAGCGTGGTATATCACATTGTTTTATGACCAATAACATGGTATATCACAGTGTTTTATGACCAATAGCGTGGTATATCACAGTGTTTTATGACCAATAGCATGGTATATCAGTGTTTTATGACCAATAGCGTGGTATATCACAGTGTTTTATGACCAATAGCATGGTATATCACAGTGTTTTATGACCAATAGCATGGTATATCACAGTGTTTTATGACCAATAGCGTGGTATATCACAGTGTTTTATGACCAATAGCATGGTATATCACAGTGTTTTATGACCAATAGCATGGTATATCACAGTGTTTTATGACCAATAGCCTGGTATATCACAGTGTTTTATGACCAATAGCGTGGTATATCACAGTGTTTTATGACCAATAGCGTGGTATATCATAGTGTTTTATGACCAATAGCATGGTATATCACAGTGTTTTATGACCAATAGCGTGGTATATCACATTGTTTTATGACCAATAGCATGGTATATCACAGTGTTTTATGACCAATAGCATGGTATATCACAGTGTTTTATGACCAATAGCGTGGTATATCACAGTGTTTTATGACCAATAGCGTGGTATATCAGTGTTTTATGACCAATAGCGTGGTATATCACATTGTTTTATGACCAATAGCATGGTATATCAGTGTTTTATGACCAATAGCATGGTATATCACAGTGTTTTATGACCAATAGCATGGTATATCAGTGTTTTATGACCAATAGCGTGGTATATCACAGTGTTTTATGACCAATAGCATGGTATATCACAGTGTTTTATGACCAATAGCATGGTATATAAGAATGTTTTATGACCAATAGCCTGGTATATCACAGTGTTTTATGACCAATAGTGTGGTATATAAGAATGTTTTATGACCAATAGGGGGCGATAGCGTGGTATATCACAGTGTTGTATGACCAATAGGGGGCGATAGCCTGGTATATCACAGTGTTTTATGACCAATAGCCTGGTATATAACAGTGTTTTATGACCAATAGCCTGGTATATCACAGTGTTTTATGACCAATAGCCTGGTATATAACAGTGTTTTATGACCAATAGCCTGGTATATCACAGTGTTTTATGACCAATAGGGGGCGAGAGCTTGGTGTATCACAGTGTTTTATCCGGACATAACCACGATTGGACAAAGGATGACCAACCTTAACACACACAGCAACCTTGACCTATTCTACACACACACACACACACACACACACACACACACACACACACACACACACACACACACACACACACACACACACACACACACACACACACACACACACACACACACACACACACACACACACACACATTGTGCTGAATCTCCCTGATCACCTGCTAAAGAGTGCTGGCTGGTCTCAACATTGCAACACTTTTGCTGCTGCCGCCGAACATCGTGAATGTCATACGATAAAAACAGCCATATCTCTCTGTCTGTCTGTCCCTCTGCTGTGTCGTGTGGATACTCAGAGGGTGTGATGTGATGTGTACTCTTTTACAACCTGCCTCAGGTCTCAATCCAAGTGCACTCCAGTGTGCGGTAGGAATTAAGGAATATATCAGACTGTAGTGGTGACATCAGCAGGTCTGGTACTGGTACGTGTTATGTGTTCTGGAGAGCAGGTCTAGAACGAGACTGTAGTGGTGACATCAGCAGGTCTGGTACGTGTTATGTGTTCTGGAGAGCAGGTCTAGAACGAGACTGTAGTGGTGACATCAGCAGGTCTGGTACTGGTACGTGTTATGTGTTCTGGAGAGTAGGTCTAGAACGAGACTGTAGTGGTGACATCAGCAGGTCTGGTACTGGTACGTGTTATGTGGTCTGGAGAGTAGGTCTAGAACGAGACTGTAGTGGTGACATCAGCAGGTCTGGTACTGGTACGTGTTATGTGTTCTGGAGAGCAGGTCTAGAACGAGACTGTAGTGGTGACATCAGCAGGTCTGGTACGTGTTATGTGGTCTGGAGAGTAGGTCTAGAACGAGACTGTAGTGGTGACATCAGCAGGTCTGGTACTGGTACGTGTTATGTGGTCTGGAGAGTAGGTCTAGAACGAGACTGTAGTGGTGACATCAGCAGGTCTGGTACTGGTACGTGTTATGTGTTCTGGAGAGCAGGTCTAGAACGAGACTGTAGTGGTGACATCAGCAGGTCTGGTACTGGTACGTGTTATGTGGTCTGGAGAGTAGGTCTAGAACGAGACTGTAGTGGTGACATCAGCAGGTCTGGTACTGGTACGTGTTATGTGTTCTGGAGAGTAGGTCTAGAACGAGACTGTAGTGGTGACATCAGCAGGTCTGGTACGTGTTATGTGTTCTGGAGAGCAGGTCTAGAACGAGACTGTAGTGGTGACATCAGCAGGTCTGGTACTGGTACGTGTTATGTGTTCTGGAGAGCAGGTCTAGAACGAGACTGTAGTGGTGACATCAGCAGGTCTGGTACTGGTACGTGTTATGTGTTCTGGAGAGTAGGTCTAGAACGAGACTGTAGTGGTGACATCAGCAGGTCTGGTACTGGTACGTGTTATGTGGTCTGGAGAGCAGGTCTAGAACGAGACTGTAGTGGATGAATTGATATAGATTTTACATTTGGGTGCAACTTGCTATAAATGGAAGTTTGTCTTATTACAGATAAATATGGTTATTCCGTAGCGTTTTGAGCCTGACTTTTATCCATTACAACACACAGTTGCTCTTTTGCAGCAATAACCATTCTATTTGAAGACTGACAGGAAAGGTAGGACGAGAGGCTTTGTTAGAATAGCAGTGGGTCAGATTCGATTGGAACCTACACTCACCCTGTTACGTATTCTAGAGGCAGTGGCAGTATAACTTCTTCTGAGGTACGACACATTCAGACACTTCTAAGGACATTTCACCCAAGTGCTGAGTGTCTCTTATAGGCATCAACCCACCAAGGAAAACTCTCAATGAAACGTCCATTTACACACTTTTTACCATCCGTGCAGCAGATAAAAGGAGATATATATATATATATATATATATATATATATATATATATATATATATATATATATATATATACAGTGGCAAGACAAAGGATGTGAACCGTTAGAAAATACCTGGATTTCTGCATAAATTTGTCATAAAATGTATCTGATCTTCATCTAGGTCACATCAATAGACAATCACAGTCTGCTTAAACTAATAACACACAAACAATTATACGTTTTCATGTCTTTATTGAACACATCGTGTAAACATTCACAGTGCATGTTGGGAAAAATATGTGAACCCTTGGATTTAATAACTGGTTGACCCTCTTTTGGCAGCAATAACCTCAACCAAACGGATCAGACTTGCACAACGGTCAGGAGGAATTTTGGACCGTTCCTCTTTACAAAACTGTTTCAGTTCAGCAATATTCTTGGGATGTCTGGTGTGAACTGCTCTCTTGAGGTCATGCCACAGCATCTCAATCCGGTTGAGGTCAGGACTCTGACTGGGTCACTCTAGAAGAAGTATTTTCTTCTGTTTCAGCCATTCCATTGTTGATTTACTTCTGTGTTTTGGGTCGTTGTCCTGTCACCAAACTTCTGTTGTGCTTCAAGTGGCGGACAGATAGCCTAACATTCTACTGCAAAATGTCATGATAAACTTGGGAATTCATTTTTCCGTTGATGACAGCAAGCTGTCCAGGCCCTGAGGCAGCAAAGCAGCCCCAAACCATGATGCTCCCTCCACCGTACTTTATAGTGGGGATGAGGTTTTGATGTTGGTGTGCTGTGCCTTTTTTTCTCCACACATAGTGCTGTGTGTTCCTTCCAAACAACTCAACTGTAGTTTCATCTGTCCACAGAATAGTTGGCCAGTAGCGCTGTGGAACATCCAGGTGCACTTTCGCAAACTTCAGACGTGCTTTAATGTTTTTTTTGGACTGCAGTGGCTTCTTCCGTGGTGTCCTCCCATGAACACCATTCTTGTTTAGTGTTTTACGTATCGTAGACTCAACAAAGATGTTAGCATGTTCCAGAGATTTCTGTAAGTCTTTAGCTGACACTCTAGGATTCTTCTTAATAACCTCATTGAGCATTCTGCACTGTGCTCTTGCAGTCATCTTTGCAGGACGGCCACTCCTAGGGAGAGTAGCAACAGTGCTGAACTTTCTCCGATTATAGACAATTTGTCTTATCGTGGACTGATGAACATCAAGGCTTTTAGAGATACTTTTGTAACCCTTTCCATCTTTATACATGTCAACAATTCTTAATTGGTCTTCTGAGATCTCGTTTGTTCGAGGCATGGTTCACATCAGGCAATGCTTCTTGTGAACAGCAAACTCACATTTTGTGAGTGTTTTTATAGGGCAAGGCAGCTCTAACCAACATCTCCAATCTCATCTCATTGATTGCACTCCAGGTTAGCTGAATCCTGACTCCAATGAGCTTTTGGAGAAGTCATTAGCCTAGGGGTTCACATACTTTTTCCAACCTACACTGGGAATGTTTAAATTATGTATTCAGTATAGACAAGAAAAATACAATAATTGGTTTGTTATTAGTTTAAGCACACCATGTTTGTCTATTGTTGTGACTTAGATCAAGATCAGATCACATTTGATGACCAATTTATGCAGGCTCTCTCTGTACTTTGCTCTGTTCATCTTTTCCTTGATCCTGACTAGTCTCCCAGTCCCTGCTGCTGAAAAACATCCCCAAGCATGATGCTGCCACCACCATGCTTCACCGTAAGTATTGTGCCAGGTTTCCTCCAGACATGATGCTTGGCATTCAGGCCAAACAGTTCAATATTGGTTTCATCAGACCAGAGAATCTTGCTTCTCATGGTCTAAGGGTCCTTTAGGTGCATTTTGGCAAACCAAGCAGGCCGTCGTGTGCCTTTTACTGAGGAGTGGCTTCAGTCTGGCCACTCTTCCATAAAGGCCTGATTGGTGGAGTGCTGCAGAGATGGTTGTCTTCTGGAAGGTTCTTCCATCTCCACAGAGGAACTCTAGAGCTCTGTCAGAGTGACCATCGGGTTCTTGGTCACCTCCCTGACCAAGGCCCTTCTCCCCCGATTGCTCAGTCTGGCCGGGCGACCAGCTCTAGGAAGAGTATTGGTGATTCCAAACTTATTTAATTTAAGAATGATGGAGGCCACTGTGTTCTTAGGGACCTTCAATTAAGCAGACATTTTTTGGTACTCTTCTCCAGATCTGTGCATCGACACAATGCTGTCTCGGAGCTCAACGGACAATTCCTTTTGACCTCATGGCTTGCTCTTTGCTCTGACATGCACTGTCAACTGTGGGACCTTACACAGGTTTGTGACTTTCCAAATCATGTCCAATCAATTGAATTTACCACAGGTGGACTCCAATCAAGTTGTTGAAAAATCTCATGGATGGAAGCTCAATTTCGAATCTCACAGCAAAGGCTCTGAATACTCATGTAAAATATATATGCAACATTTTCAAAAAAACTGCTTTTAATTTGTCATCGTGGGTAGAATGATGAGGATACATTTTTATTTAATCCACTTTAGAATAAGGCTGTAACGTAGCAGAGAGAGAGAGAGAGAGAGAGAGAGAGAGAGAGAGAGAGAGAGAGAGAGAGAGAGAGAGAGAGAGAGAGAGAGAGAGAGAGAGAGAGAGAGAGAGAGAGAGAGAGAGAGAGAGAGAGAGAGAGAGAGAGAGAGAGAGAGAGAGAGAGAGAGAGAGAGAGAGAGAGAGAGAGAGAGAGAGAGAGAGATCGATCAGTAGTGGTCAGAGACTCGTATTCTCACGACACACACACCGTTTCATCACTTGAGAAAAGGCCAATGGGACTAGTCAGTATTCTTTATGTTAACGACCACTCTTAATGTCCATTATCACATAGAGCTGGAGGAAACTATCATTACACTTAAATCCTGCTAGAGCTGGATCTCTGACCTGGTAACCTTCAGAACTGTGTGGGAGCAAGTGAGTGTGTAGTCAGCTTTATGAGGTAGTCACCTGGAATGCATTTCAATTAACAGGTGTGCCTTGTTAAAAGTTAATTTGTGGAATTTTTTTCCTTCTTAATGCGTTTGAGCCTATCAGTTGTGTTGTGACAAGGTAGGGTGGTGTACAGAAGATGTCTTATTTGGTAAAAGACCAAGTCTTTATTATGGCAAGAACAGCTCAAATAAGCAAAGTGAAATGACAGTCCATCATTACTTTGAGACATGAAGGTCAGTCAATCCGGAAAATCTCTATAACTGTCACGAATCCCTCTCTTTGTTCGGCGGTCGACGTCACCGACCTTCTAGCCATCACTGATCCATTTTTCATTTTCCATTGGTTTTGTCTTGTCTTCCATCACACCTGGTTCCAATCCCATCAATTACATGGTGTGTATTTAACCCTCTGTTTCCCCTCATGTCCTTGTCAGAGATTGTTTATTGTAAGTGTTTGTGTACGTCTGTACTGGTGTGCGTCGGGTTATGTTACCCATTGATTTTGATATGTTTTCCGGTTGGTTTTGTAAATAAACTGCGCCGTTGGAAACAGTTATTTCTCTCCTGCGTCGGACTTCTCTGCCGCCAGTTAACACCCTTACAGTAACTTTGAACATTTCTTCAGGTGCAGTCTCAAAAACCATCAAGCACTATGATGAAACTGGCTCTCATGAGGACCGCCACAGGAAAGGAAGACCCAGAGTTACCTCTGCTGCAGAGAATAAGTTCATTAGAGTTACCAGCTTCAGAAATTGCAGCCCAAATAAATGCTTCACAGAGTTCAAGTAACAGACACATCTCAACATCAACTGTTCAGAGGAGACTGCATGAATCAGGCCTTCATGGTCGAATTACTGCAAAGAAACCACTACTAAAGGACACCAATAATAGGAAGAGACTTGCTTGGGCCAAGAAACACGAGCAACGGACATTAGACCAGTGGAAATCTGTCCTTTGGTCTGATGGGTCCAAATTTGCGATTTTTGGTTCCAACCGCCTTTGTCTTTGTGAGATGCAGAGTAGGTGAACGGATGATCTCTGCATGTGTGGTTCCCACCGTGAAGCATGGAGGAGGAGGTGTGATGGTGTGGGGGTGCATTGCTGGTGACACTGTCTGTGATTTATTTAGAATTCAAGGCACACTTAACCAGCATGGCTACCTCAGCATTCTGAAGCGATATGCCATCCCATCTGGTTTGTGCTTAGTGGGACAATCAATTGTTTTTCAACAGGACAATGAACCAAAACACACCTCCAGGCTGTGTAAGGGCTATTTGACCAAGAAGGAGAGTGATGGAGTGCTGCATCAGATGACCTGGCCTCCACAATCACCCGACCTCAACCCAATTGAGATGGTTTGGGATGAGTTGGACCACAGAGTGAGGGAAAAGCAGCCATCAAGTGCTCAGCGTATGTGGGAACTCCTTCAATACTCTTGGAAAAACATTCCAGGTGAAGCTGGTTGAGAGAATTCAAGAGTGTAAAAAGCTGTCATTAAAGGCAAAGGGTGGCTACTTTGAAGAATCTAAAATCTATTCAAAACCTTTGACTGGTGCTGTATATGTTTTGCTCAACAAAACAATAGCTGATTCAAAGAGGGTGTGCCAGATTTCTAAACTCTTCTGTGATGTTGTGTCTTTGTCTGTAATTAAATATTACATGATTAAACTAATCATGTAAATGTAATTAACTAGGAAGTCGGGGCACCAAGGAAAATCTTCAGATTACAAAGTTAGAATTTTCCTAATATAACTTTTCAGATATTTTAATATCTGATCAATTAGTTTTCTAATTAATGAATCATTCTTTACCTCACGTTAGTCTCATTCCGAATGTCGTAAATCGTTGGTTATCTGCACGAACCCAGTCTTTACTATAAATCATCCATACATCAATTGTCTTAATCATTTATTTACTAACTAACTAAATAATCACAGAAATGCATAACAAACAAAGTAGATATGGTTACAAGGAAATGATAGGGGATGTGCCCTAGTGGGCTAAACCGATATGGCGGCTTGGTAGACAAAGGGACTGAGAAGGGCGCGAAAGACAAAAGACACTACACAGTTGATAATTATAATAATTGAAAAGCAAATATTTTGCACATGAACGCTCACTCATTCGGGAATAATTGCAATCAATATATATATTTACGTTCAGTGTGTCGTCATGATCTCTGTTGGAATCATCCGTCTTTCTGTTGGAAAGTTCATCTGAACTTCTCTTTGCGTCCTTGGATTCTTTGTGGTTGGAATGGATACTTCAGAGTTACATTCAGAAATGTTCTAATAGAATAGATGTTTTGGCGGTTGTCGGTCTTCCCATTCAATGGTACATAATTCCTAGCTGCAGACTAGTAATTAGTATTTAAGATTTGCTCTTATTCTGTCGGTACTGATAGTCTCAGAGTCTAACCACGTGGTATGGGTAAGAATTCAGCAACCATTACAACCTTAGCTTGTCCTGAGGTTTTTGTGGTCTCTACTCAAACCTTAGCTCCCTCAGCTGACCGAGGTAGGCATGGTCCGAAGTGGGCTTCTCCAGGTGGGATTTATATTCGGAACAGCAGGAAAGGGCTGTCCCATGACGCCAGATCAATGTCTGTGCTCATGGGGCAGACCAACGACTTAGTTAAACAATAAAAGGGAATTGGATTCTCTTTCATTAAACAGTTTAAAATCACATTACATCATTTCACAAATAGTTTCATCTTTACTCATTGATTTAATACAATAATTAGATGCAAATCTCATAATGGAGACTCTTGTATAAACAGAGTTATGGTAATATGGCTGTATTGTCTCTCATGAGGTCACAAACATTAGACAAAATGGACCGGGGTCGTAGCTGGATTCTCCACCGACCGTTTACACATTCTCCAAAACATGGACATTGTTCAGTTCTCAAGTTCTATGAGGTAGAAGAAGTTCCTTTGTTCTCCTGTGAAACCTTTCTCTATACTGCCTTGCCATGAGGAGAGTGACTCCTCCAGGAATTTACGACCTGAGATAACAGAGCCTGGGTGTAGGGGGAAGAGAGAGAGAGAGAGTTGGTGCTTGCTATATCCAAAGAGGGCCACGTCATGACAGTGACTAAGGTAGGTTTCTCGCCAAAAGGAGGCTATCGAGGAGGTTTCCCTATTATGAATTGACACTCTCCTCGACCACTTGACAACTCATCGGTTTCTGGGTCACGGAGGAGAAAGGGCGGAAGACAGACTTTTGTCCAAACGATGACTTACCAAAATCCAAGATGGCATCCCTGGACATGACAAATTGTATTGGTCACATAGACATATTTATCAGATGTTATTGGTCACATACACATATTTAGCAGATGTTATTGCGGGTGTAGTGAAATGTTTGTGTTCCTATCTCCAACAGTGCAGTAGTATCTAACAATTCACAACAATACACACATCTAAAAGTAAAAGAATGGAATTAAGAAATATATAAATATTAGGACGAGGAATGTCGGAGTGGGTTTGACTAAAATACAGTAGAATAGAATACGTATATACATATGAGATGTGTAAAGCAGAATGTTAACATTATTATTGTGGCCAGTGATTCCATGTCTATGTATATAGAGCAGCAGCCTATAAGGTGAAGGGATGAGTAACCGGGTGGTAGCCGGCTAGTAATGGCTATTTAACAATCTGATGGCCTTGAGATAGAAGCTGTTTTTTAGTCTCTCGATCCCAGCTTTGATACACCTGTACTGATCTCGCCTTCTGGATAATAGCTGAGTGAACAGGCCGTGGCTCGACTGGTTGATGTCCTGTGACATCGGGTGCTGTAGGTATCCTGGCGGGAAGGTAATTTGCCCCCAGTGATGCATTGGGCAGAGAGCACTACCCTCTGGAGAGCCCTGCGGTTGCGGGCGGTGCAGTTGCCGCACCAGGCGGTGATACAGCCCGACAGGATGCTCTCAATGGTGCATCTGTAAAGGTTTCTGAGGGTCTTAGGGACCAAGCCGAATATCTTCAGCCTCCTGAGGTTGAAGAGGCGCTGTTGCGCCTTCTTCACCACACTGTCTGTGTGGGTGAACCATTTCAGTTTGCCAGTGATGTGCATGTAGAGGAAATTGAAGCTTTCCACCTGCTTCACTGCGGTCCCATCGATGTGGATAAGGGGGTGTGCCCTCTGCTGTTTCCTGAAGTCTTTGATCAGTTCCTTCGCTTTGTTGACGTTGAGTGAGGTTATTTTCCTGGCACCACTCCGAGTGCCTTCACCTCCTCCCTGTGGGCTGTCTCATCATTGTTGGTAATCAAGCCCACTACTGTTGTGTCGTCTGCATTACTTGATGATTGAGTAGGAGGTGTGCTTGGCCATGCTGTCTTGTGTGAACAGGGAGTACAGGAGGGGGCTGAGAACGCACCTTTGTGGGGCCCCAGTGTTGAGGAGCAGCGTTGTGGAGGTGTTGTTTCCTACCTTCACCGCCTGGGGGGGCGGCCCGTCAGGATGTCCAGGACACAGTTGCACAGCCGGGTTTCTGGCCCATGGCCCCGAGCTTGATGATGAGCTTGGAGGGTACTATGGTGTTAAATGCTGAGCTATAGTCAATGATCCGCATTCTTACATTCCTCTTCCTCTTGTCCAGATGGGATGGGGCAGCGTGTAGTGCGATGGTGAATGCATTGTCTCTGGATCTATTGGGGAAGTATGCAAATTGAAGTGGGTCTACGGTGTCAAGTAAGATTGCTTCCGGGGCACAGATGACTTCATTAGTTACACTTAACAATAATGGCCTCCTGGTCCATGACTTCACTAGTTCCCCAAATCAAAGATGGCCTTCCAGCCTACCCCAGGAGTGGTTATTAGAAAGCTGATATTTGGGTTGGCCGTTTTCCTTGTCTTTGAAACAACCTTCCTCCCTCCCTCAGGCATTGAGGCAGCACCAACCCCAAAACCCCAGGGAGCCGTTCTGCTGCTGGTTTCCTGGCAACTAAGATGATTGACGGAGGACAAAAAAAGAAGGAAGAAGGAGTAAGTGTGAGTGAGAGAGATAAAAGTAGAAGAAAAGAAGCTCAGCTACATTTTTACTGTCTTTTCTTTCTCTGTCATCCTCCATTCTCCATATTCTCTCTATTCTCTAAATCCTCTCTTTCTTCTCTATCCTCTCTTTCCTCTCTAAACTCTCTATCCTCTCTATCCTCTTTCTCTCTATCCTCTCTTTCCATCTATCCTCTCTTTCCTCTCTAGTCTCTGTCCTCTCTTTCCTCTCTAACCTCTCTATTCTCTCTATCTAAATATTTTCTATCCGCTAAATCCCTCTCTCTGTCTCTTTCCTCTCTATTCTCTCTATCCTCTCTATCATCTAAATCGTGTCTCTCTCTCTCTCTTTATCCTCTCTATCCTGTCTATCCCCTCTCCCTCTATATCATCTCCTTAATCTCCATTATCTCTTATCCTCTCTATAATCTCCATCATCTCCATCCCCTCTCTCTATATCCTCTATATCCTCTCCTTAATCTCCATTATCTCTTATCCTCTCTATAATCTCCATCCTCTCTATCCCCTCTCCCTCTATATTATCTCCTTAATCTCCATCCTCTCTATCCCCTCTCTCTCCTCTCCTTAATCTCCATTATCTCTTATCCTCTCTATAATCTCCATCCTCTCTATCCCCTCTCTCTCTCTATATCCTCTCTATCATCTCCTTAATCTCCATTATCTCTTATCCTCTCTATAATCTACATCCTCTCTATCCCCTCTCTCTCTATATCCTCTCTATCATCTCCTTAATCTCCATTATCTCTTATCCTCTCTATAATCTACATCCTCTCTATCCCCTCTCTCTCTATATCCTCTCTATCATCTCCTTAATCTCCATTATATCTTATCCTCTCTATAATCTACATCCTCTCTATCCCCTCTCTCTCTATATCATCTCTATCATCTCCTTAATCTCCATTATCTTTTATCCTCTCTATAATCTACATCCTCTCTATCACCTCTCTCTCTATATCCTCTCTATCCTCTCTAACATCTCTAACCTCTCTATTCTCTCTATCCTCTCTCTCTCTCTCTCTCTCTCTCTATTCTCTATATCATCTCTCTCTCTCTATTCACTCTGTCCTCTATTCTCTCTATCCTCTATCCTCTCTATCCTCTCTCTCTCTCTCTCTATTCTCTATATCATCTCTCTCTCTATTCACTCTGTCCTCTATTCTCTCTATCCTCTATCCTCTCTATTCTCTCTCTCTCTACCCTCTCTATCATCTCAGTCTATTCTCTCTATCCTCTCTAACCTCTTAATTCTCTCGGTCTCTAAATGTTCTCTATCATCTAAATCGTGTCTCTCTCTCTCTTTATCCTCTCCGTCCTATCTATCCAATATATTCTCTATATCCTCTCTCTCTTTTCTCTATATCCTCTATCCTCTCTATTCTCTCTATCCTCTTTGTTGTTCCCGCAGTGTTCCTTTGAGATGAGCTAGACGACACAATAATAATTTGAACATGTTTCAGTCCCTGTCATCTATATACAGTATGAGGTCCATTGGCCTGTTTGTTTGTATGTTTCAAGCG
>NC_052335.1:36845975-36936516 GCF_016432855.1 Salvelinus namaycush
AGCTCACTTCAGCTCAGTTCAGCTCACTTCAGCTCAGTTCATCTCAGTGCAGCTCACTTCAGCTCAGTTCAGCTCACTTCAGATCACTTCAGCTCAGTTCAGCTCAGTTCAGCTCAGTTCAGCTCACTTCAGCTCAGTTCAGCTCACTTCAGTTCAGCTCACTTCAGCTCACTTCAGCTCAGTTCAGCTCACTTCAGCTCAGTTCAGCTCAGTTCAGCTCAGTTCAGCTCAGTTCAGCTCACTTCAGCTCAGTTCAGCTCAGTTCAGCTCACTTCAGCTCAGTTCAGCTCACTTCAGTTCAGCTCACTTCAGCTCACTTCAGCTCAGTTCAGCTCACTTCAGCTCAGTTCAGCTCAGTTCAGCTCAGTTCAGCTCAGTTCAGCTCACTTCAGCTCACTTCAGCTCAGTTCAGCTCAGTTCAGCTCACTTCAGCTCAGTTCAACTCAGTTAGGTGTTAGTACACTCATGTTAGACTCTTTCTCTTACTAAGCCTTTGTCCTAAACAGATCCCTGTACTCTGGAGAACATAATGTGTGTCCTAAACAGATCCCTGTCCCCTAGAGAACATAATGTGTGTCCTAAACAGATCCCTGTCCCCTAGAGAACATAATGTGTGTCCTAAACAGATTCCTGTCCCCTGGAGAACATAATGTGTGTCCTAAACAGATCCCTGTCCCCTAGAGAACATAATGTGTGTCCTAAACAGATCCCTGTCCCCTAGAGAACATAATGTGTGTCCTAAACAGATCCCTGTCCCCTGGAGAACATAATGTGTGTCCTAAACACATTCCTGTCCCCTGGAGAACATAATGTATATGTCCTAAACAGATCCCTGTCCCCTAGAGAACATAATGTGCGTCCTGAACAGATCCCTGTCCCCTGGAGAACATAATGTATATGTCCTAAACAGATCCCTGTCCCCTGGAGAACATAATGTGTGTCCTAAACAGATCCCTGTCCCCTAGAGAATATAATATGTGTCCTAAACAGATCCCTGTCCCCTAGAGAACATAATGTGTGTCCTAAACAGATCCCTGTCCCCTAGAGAATATAATATGTGTCCTAAACAGATCCCTGTCCCCTAGAGAACATAATGTGTGTCCTGAACAGATCCCTGTCCCCTAGAGAACATAATATGTGTCCTAAACAGATCCCTGTCCCCTGGAGAACATAATGTATATGTCCTAAACAGATTCCTTGTCCCCTAGAGAACATAATGTGTGTCCTAAACAGATCCCTGTCCCCTGGAGAACATAATGTGTGTCCTAAACAGATCCCTGTCCCCTGGAGAACATAATGTGTGTCCTAAACACATTCCTGTCCCCTGGAGAACATAATGTGTGTCCTAAACAGATCCCTGTCCCCTAGAGAACATAATGTATATGTCCTAAACAGATCCCTGTCCCCTAGAGAACATAATGTGTGTCCTAAACAGATTCCTGTCCCCTAGAGAACATAATGTGTGTCCTGAACTAATCCCTGTCCCCTGGAGAACATAATGTATATGTCCTAAACAGATCCCTGTCCCCTAGAGAACATAATGTGTGTCCTAAACAGATCCCTGTCCCCTAGAGAACATAATGTGTGTCCTAAACAGATCCCTGTCCCCTGGAGAACATAATGTGTGTCCTAAACAGATCCCTGTCCCCTAGAGAACATAATGTGTGTCCTAAACAGATCCCTGTCCCCTAGAGAACATAACGTCGACATCTTTAGATGCTTCATTCCTCTCCTGTGAACCTAGCTATATCTCCATCTGTCTCTATCTCTCTCTATATCTCCATCTGTCTCTCTCTATATCTCCATCTGTCTCTATCTCTCTCTATATCTCCATCTGTCTCTATCTCTCTCTATATCTCCATCTGTCTCTCTCTATATCTCCATCTGTCTCTATCTCTCTCTATATCTCCATCTGTCTCTATCTCTCTCTATATCTCCATCTGTCTCTCTCTATATCTCCATCTGTCTCTATCTCTCTCTATATCTCCATCTGTCTCTATCTCTCTCTATATCTCCATCTGTCTCGCTCACTCTCTCTTTCATCCCTCTCTACCTCTCTTTCTCTCTAGCTCTCTCTCTCTCTAAACCTCTCTACCTCTCTCTAGCTCTCTCTCTATACATCTCTACCTCTCTACCTATACCTCTCTCTCCCTAGCTCTCTCTCTCTCTCTGTCTCTCTCTCTCTAAACCTCTACCTCTCTCTCTCTCTCTCTCAATTCAATTCAAGGGGCTTTATTGGCATGGGAAACATGTGTTAAAATTGCCAAAGCAAGTGAGGTAGATAATATACAAAAGTGAAATAAACAATAAAAATGAACAGTAAACATTACACATACAGAAGTTTCAAAACAATAAAGACATTACAAATGTTATATTATATATATACAGTGTTGTAACAATGTACAAATGGTTAAAGTACACAAGAGAAAATAAATAAGCATAAATATGTGTTGTATTTACAATGGCGTTTGTTCTTCACTGGTTGCCCTTTTCTTGTGGCAACAGGTCACACATCTTGCTGCTGTGATGCACACTGTGGAATTTCACCCAGTAGATATGGGAGTTTATCAAAATTGGGCATGTTTTTGAATTCTTTTTGGATCTGTGTAATCTGAGGGAAATATTTGTCTCTAATATGGTCATACATTTGGCAGGAGGTTAGGAAGTGCAGCTCAGTTTCCACCTCATTTTGTGGGCAGTGTGCACATAGCCTGTCTTCTCTTGAGAGCCATGTCTGCCTACGGCGGCCTTTCTCAATAGCAAGGCTATGCTCACTGAGTCTGTACATAGTCAAAGCTTTCCTTAATTTTGGGACAGTCACAGTGGTCAGGTATTCTGCCACTGTGTACTCTCTGTTTTGGGCCAAATAGCATTCTAGTTTGCTCAGTTTTTTTGTTAATTCTTTCCAATGTGTCAAGTAATTATCTTTTTGATTTCTCATGATTTGCTTGGGTCTAATTGTGTTGCTGTCCTGGGGCTCTGTGGGGTGTGTTTGTGAACAGAGCCCCAGGGCCAGCTTGCTTAGGGGACTCTTCTCCAGGTTAATTTCTCTGTAGGTGATGGCTCTGTTATGGAAGGTTTGGGAATCGCTTCCTTTTAGGTGGTTGTAGAATTGAACGGATCTTTTCTGGATTTTGATAATTAAATTGAAATTTATGTTCCTTTTGATGGCATAGAATGCTCTTTTTGCCTTGTCTCTTAGATCGTTCACAGCTTTGTGGAAGTTACCTGTGGTGCTGATGTTTAGGCCGAGGTATGTATAGTTTGTTGTGTGCTCTAGTGCAACGGTGTCTAGATGGAATTTGTATTTGTGGTCCTGGCAACTGGACCTTTTTTGGAACACCATTATTTTGGTCTTACTGAGATTTACTGTCAGGGCCCAGGTCTGACAGAATCTGTGCAGAATATCTAGGTGCTGCTGTAGGCCCTCCTTGGTTGGTGACAGAAGCACCAGATCATCAGCAAACAGTAGACATTTGACTTCAGATTCTAGTAGGGTGAGGCCGGGTGCTGCAGACTTTTCTAGTGCCCGCGTCAATTCGTTGATTTATATGTTGAAGAGGATGGGGCTTAAGCTGCATCCCTGTCTCACCCCACGGCCCTGTGGGAAGAAATGTGTGTGTTTGTGTACATGGATTTTATAATGTCGTATGTTTTACCCCCAACACCACTTTCCATCGATTTGTATAGCAGACCCTCATGCCAAATTGAGTCGAAGGTTTTTTTGAAATCGACAAAGCATGAGAAGACTTTGCCTTTGTTTTGGTTTGTTTGGTTGTCAATTAGGGTGGGCAGGGTGAATACATGGTCTGTTGTACGGTAATTTGGTAAAAAGCCAATTTGACATTTGCTCAGTACATTGTTTTCATTGAGGAAATGTACGAGTCTGCTGTTAATGATAATGCAGAGGATTTTCCCAAGGTTGCTGTTGACGCATATCCCACGGTAGTTATTGGGGTCAAATTTGTCTCCACTTTTGTGGATTGGGGTGATCAGTCCTTGGTTCCAAATATGTTTTTGGTTGGACAGGTTTCTCAATTTCTTTCTTAGATTTTTGCATTCTTCATCAAACCATTTGTCATTGTTGTTCATTTTCTTCAGTTGTCTATTTGAGATTTTTAGATTTGATAGGGAAGCTGAGAGGTCAAATATAATGTTAAGATTTTCTACTGCCAAGTTTACACCTTCACTATTACAGTGGAACGTTTTACCCAGGAAATTGTCTCTCTCTCCCCCTAGCTCTCTCTCTCTCTCTCTCTATCTAGCACTCTCTCTCTCTCTCTATACCTCTCTACCCCTCTCTCTCTCTCTACCTCTCTCTCTCTATATATACTCTCTACCTCTCTCTCCCTAGCTCTCTCTCTAAACCTCTAGCTCTCTCAATTCAATTCAATTCAATTCAAGGGGCTTTATTGGCATGGGAAACGTGTTAACATTGCCAAAGCAAGTGAGGTAATAATAATATACAAAAGTGAAATAAACAATAAAAATTAACAGTAAACATTACACATACAGAAGTTTCAAAACAATAAAGACATTACAAATGTCATATTATATATATACAGTGTTGTAACAATGTACAAATGGTTAAAGTACACAAGGGAAAATAAATAACCATAAATATGGGTTGTATTTACAATGGTGTTTGTTCTTCACTGGTTGCCCTTTTCTTGTGGCAACAGGTCACAAATCTTGCTGCTGTGATGGCACACTGTGGAATTTCACAAAGTAGATATGGGAGATTATCAAAATTGGATTTGTTTTCGAATTCTTTGTGGATCTGTGTAATCTGAGGGAAATATGTCTCTCTAATATGGTCATACATTGGGCAAGAGGTTAGGAAGTGCAGCTCAGTTTCCACCTCATTTTGTGGGCAGTGAGCACATAGCCTGTCTTCTCTTGAGAGCCATGTCTGCCTACGGCGGCCTTTCTCAATAGCAAGGCTATGCTCACTGAGTCTGTACATAGTCAAAGCTTTCCTTAAGTTTGGGTCAGTCACAGTGGTCAGGTATTCTGCCGCTGTGTACTCTCTGTTTAGGGCCAAATAGCATTCTAGTTTGCTCTGTTTTTTTGTTAATTCTTTCCAATGTGTCAAGTAATTATCTTTTTGTTTTCTCATGATTTGGTTGGGTCTAGTTGTGCTGTTGTCCTGGGGCTCTGTGGGGTGTGTTTGTGTTTGTGAACAGAGCCCTAGGACCAGCTTGCTTAGGGGACTCTTCTCCAGGTTCATCTCTCTGTAGGTGATGGCTTTGTTATGGAAGGTTTGGGAATCGCTTCCTTTTAGGTGGTTGTAGAATTTAACGGCTCTTTTCTGGATTTTGATAATTAGTGGGTATCGGCCTAATTCTGCTCTGCATGCATTATTTGGTGTTCTACGTTGTACCCGGAGGATATTTTTGCAGAATTCTGCATGCAGAGTCTCAATTTGGTGTTTGTCCCATTTTGTGAAGTCTTGGTTGGTGAGCGGACCCCAGACCTCACAACCATAAAGGGCAATGGGCTCTATGACTGATTCAAGTATTTTTAGCCAGATCCTAATTGGTATGTTGAAATGTATGTTCCTTTTGATGGCATAGAATGCCCTTCTTGCCTTGTCTCTCAGAACGTTCACAGCTTTGTGGAAGTTACATGTGGCGCTGATGTTTAGGCCGAGGTATGTATAGTTTTTTGTGTGCTCTAGCGCAACAGTGTCTAGATGGAATTTGTGGTCCTGGCGACTGGACCTTTTTTGGAATACCATTATTTTGGTCTTACTGAGATATACTGTCAGGGCCCAGGTCTGACAGAATCTGTGCAGAAGATCTAGGTGCTGCTGTAGGCCCTCCTTGGTTGGTGACAGAAGCACCAGATCATCAGCAAACAGTAGACATTTGACTTCGGATTCTAGTAGGGTGAGACCGGGTGCTGCAGACTGTTCTAGTGCCCGCGCCAATTCGTTGATATATATGTTGAAAAGGGTGGGGCTTAAGCTGCATCCCTGTCTCACCCCACGACCCTGTGTGAAGAAATGTGTGTGTTTTTTGCCAATTTTAACCGCACACTTGTTGTTTGTGTAAATGGATTTTATAATGTCGTATGTTTTACCCCCAACACCACTTTCCATCAATTTGTATAGCAGACCCTCATGCCAAATTGAGTCGAAGGCTTTTTTGAAATCAACAAAGCATGAGAAGACTTTGCCTTTGTTTTGGTTTGTTTGGTTGTCAATTAGGGTGTGTAGGGTGAATACATGGTCTGTTGTACGGTAATTTGGTAAAAAGCCAATTTGTCATTTGCTCAGTACATTGTTTTCAATGAGGAAATGTACGAGTCTGCTGTTAATGTTAATGCAGAGTATTTTCCCAAGGTTACTGTTGACGCATATTCCACGGTAGTTATTGGGGTCAAATTTGTCTCCACTTTTGTGGATTGGGGTGATCAGTCCTTGGTTCCAAATATTGGGGAAGATGCCAGAGCTAAGGACGATGTTAAAGAGTTTTAGTATAGCCAATTGGAATTTGTTGTCTGTATATTTGATCATTTCATTAAGGATACCATCAACACCACAGGCCTTTTTGGGTTGGAGGGTTTTTATTTTGTCCTGTAACTCATTCAAGGTAATTGGAGAATCCAGTGGGTTCTGGTAGTCTTTAATAGTTGATTCTAGGATTTGTATTTGATCATGTATATGTTTTTGCTCTTTGTTCTTTGTTATAGAGCCAAAAAGATTGGAGAAGTGGTTTACCCATACATCTCCATTTTGGATAGATAATTCTTCGTGTTGTTGTTTGTTTAGTGTTTTCCAATTTTCCCAGAATTGGTTAGAGTCTATGGATTCTTCAATTACATTGAGCTGATTTCTGACATGCTGTTCCTTCTTTTTCCGTAGTGTATTTCTGTATTGCTTTAGTGATTCACCATAGTGAAGGCGTAGACTCAGGTTTTCCGGGTCTCTATGTTTTTGGTTGGACAGGTTTCTCAATTTATTTCTTAGATTTTTGCATTCTTCATCAAACCATTTGTCATTGTTGTTCATTTTCTTCGGTTTTCTATTTGAGATTTTTAGATTTGATAGGGAAGCTGAGAGGTCAAATATACTGTTAAGATTTTCTACTGCCAAGTTTACACCTTCACTATTGCAGTGGAACGTTTTACCCAGGAAGTTGTCTAAAAGGGATTGGATTTGCTGTTGCCTAATTGTTTTTTGGTAGGTTTCCAAACTGCATTCCTTCCATCTATAGCATTTCTTAATGTTACTCAGTTCCTTTGGCTTTGATGCCTCATGATTGAGTATTGCTCTGTTCAAGTAGACTGTAATTTTGCTGTGATCTGATAGGGGTGTCAGTGGGCTGACTGTGAACGCTCTGAGAGACTCTGGCTTGAGGTCAGTGATAAAGTAGTCTACAGTGCTACTGCCAAGAGATGAGCTATAGGTGTACCTACCATAGGAGTCCCCTCGAAGCCTACCATTGACTATGTACATACCCAGCGTGCGACAGAGCTGCAGGAGTTGTGACCCGTTTTTGTTGGTTATGTTGTCATAGTTGTGCCTAGGGGGGCATATGGGGGAGGGAATGCTGTCACCTGCAGGCAGGTGTTTGTCCCCCTGTGTGCTGAGGGTGTCAGGTTCGTGTCCAGTTCTGGCATTTAGGTCGCCACAGACTAATACATGTCCCTGGGCCTGGAAATGATTGATTTCCCCCTCCAGGATGGAGAAGCTGTCTTCATTAAAGTATGGGGATTCTAGTGGGGGGATATAGGTAGCACACAGGAGGACATTTTTCTCTGTTAAGATAATTTCCTTTTGAATTTCTAGCCAAATGTAAAATGTTCCTGTTTAGATAAATTCAATAGAGTGTGTTAGGTATGCTCTATACCAAATTAGCATACCCCCTGAGTCCCTTCCCTGTTTCACACCTGGTAGTTTGGTGGATGGGACTACCAGCTCTCTGTAACCTAGAGGGCAACCAGTGGGTCCGTCTCCTCTATACCATGTTTCTTGCAGGATGACAATGTCTGCATTACCGATTTCTTTGGTGAAGTCCGGGTTCCTGCTCTTTAGGCCAAAGGCAGATGACCTCAGGCCTTGGATATTCCAGGATGATATAGTGAAGGCTTTTTGTTCCATAAAGTGTCCAATGTTGTTGGTCGTGGTTTGGCCTCAGGCCAGTAAGTGTGAGCAGAGCCTGCTGAGCATCTGGTACATGCCGTTGGCTTGGGCGAGTGTAAGAGTGGGGGTTGGGCCTGTTTGCCCGCTCACTACCTGGGCGTATGTGTGACTTCCATGTTGATGCCCTCTTTGCGGGGGTGGGGTGCATGGGGTGGGCAGGAGTGGCATAGGTCTGATCTGAGGGGGCCTAAATTGGGTGTGGGCATGGTTGATGTGGGGGGGTGTTGATTGGTTGGGGTGGGGGTGTGGATGTGTCTGGGGGTGCTGTGGTCTGGATGTAAGTCCTCTTGGCGTGGGTCCTCTATGTGTAGGTCCAGGGGGGGGTCCTGAAGGTCTTGGAGGGTGTCTCGCTGGTCTGGGTGGGGTGTCTATTGATCTGTTGCTCCTGTGTGAAGTGTTGGGGCTGCGTTTGAGAGCGATGTCCTTTAGAGTCCGGGCAAAGGTGGGCACTGCTGCCTTGTAGAGGTGGACCTGGTCATAGAGGCTGTTCAAGTCCAGGGTGGAGTGGTGGGCCAGAAAGACATTTGGTTTTGAGGCACAGTCACGGGAAATGCTTGCGTTTACCCGCTGTATTGTAGCAGGGTGGAAGTCTTTTCGTGGTAGCAGGGTGGAGATAACCATACTCTCTACCTCTCTCTCCCTAGCTCTCTCTCTCTATACCTCTCTATCTCTCTCTCTCTCTCTCTCTCGCTACCTCTCTCTCTCTATATATACTCTCTACCTCTCTCTCCCTAGCTCTCTCTCTAAACCTCTCTACCTCTCTCTCTCTATATATACTCTCTACCTCTCTCTCCCTAGCTCTCTCTCTAAATCTCTCTACCTCTCTCTCTCTATATATACTCTCTACCTCTCTCTCCCTAGCTCTCTCTCTAAACCTCTAGCTCTCTCTCTCTCTCTCTCTCTCTCTACCTCTCGCTCTCTATATATACTCTCTACCTCTCTCTCCCTAGCTCTCTCTCTAAACCTCTAGCTCTCTCTCTCTCTACCTCTCTCTCTCTATATATACTCTCTACCTCTCTCTCCCTAGCTCTCTCTCTCTAAACCTCTCCCTCTTTCTCTCTCTCTCTCTCTCTCTCTCTCTCTCTCTCTCTCTCTCTTACCTCTCTACCATTCTCTCACTCCGTAGCTCTCTCTCTCTAAACCTCTCTACCTCTCTCTCTCTCTCTAAACCTCTCCCTCTCTCTCTCTCTCTCTTACCTCTCTACCATTCTCTCACTCCGTAGCTCTCTCTCTCTCTCTCTCTAAACCTCTCTCTCTCTCTCTCTCTCTCTCTCTCTCTCTCTCTCTCTCTCTCTCTCTCTCTCTCTCATCTCTCTCTCTCTCTCTCTCTCTCTCTCTCTCTCTCTCTCTCTCTCTCTCTCTCTCTCTCTCTCTCTCTCTCTCTCTCTCTCTCTCTCTCTCTCTCTCTCTCTCTCTCTCTCTCTCTCTCTCTCTCTCTCTCTCTTACCTCTCACCATTATCTCACTCCCTAGCTCTCTCTCTCGCTAAACCTCTCTACCTCTCTCTCTCTATCTCTCTCTCTCTAAACCTCTCCCTCTCTCTCTCTCTTAGCTCTCTACCATTCTCTCACTCCATAGCCCTCTCTCTCTCTAAACCTCTCTACCTCTCTCTCCCTAGCTCTCTCTCTCTAAACCTCTCCCTAGCTCTCTCTCTACCATTCTCTCTCTCTTACCTCTCTACCATTCTCTCACTCCGTAGCTCTCTCTCTCTCTAAACCTCTCCCTCTCTCTCTCTCTCTCTAAACCTCTCTCTCTCTCTCTCTCTCTCTCTCTCTCTCACCTCTCACCATTATCTCACTCCATAGCTCTCTCTCTCTCTAAACCTCTCTACCTCTCTCTCCCTAGCTCTCTCTCTCTAAACCTCTCCCTAGCTCTCTCTCTAAACCTCTCTCTCTCTCTCTCTCTCTAAACCGCTCTCTCTCTCTCTCTCTCTCTGTCTCTTACCTCTCTACCACTCTCTAGCTCTCAATTCATATTATATTATATCATTATATTTTTGACTTTTTGTCAGGAAATGCAGCTCCGTCTCAGGTTCTGCTGTTGTGCAGTGGTTGCACAGCCTTTCCTCTACAGGGAGCCAGGTTTTCCTGTGTCTACCCTTCTCAATGGCAAGGCTGTGCTCACTGAGCCTGTACTTTGTCAAGGTTTTTCTAAGGTTTTGATCAGTAACCATTGTCAAATATTTAGCCACGGTGTACTGTCGATTTAGGGCCAGATAGCACTGCATTTTGCTTTGTGTTTGTGCTTGTGTTTCCCAATAAGCAATATAGTTTTGTTTTGACTGTGTTGTAATTTGGTTCATCCTGATTGATTGGATGTTCTGGTCCTGAGGCTTCAGTGTGTTAGTAGAACAGGTTTGTGAACTCAGCCCCAGGACCAGCTGGATGAGGGGACTATTTTCTTTGCTCAGCTCTTGGCATTGCAGGGCTTGGTAGTGATATGAGAGGGGGTCACTCTATTTGAGATGTTTCCAAAATGTAATTGCTTTTTTTTTGGTTTTTATTATTAGTGGATATTGGCCTAATTCTGCCCTGCATGCATTGTTTGTAGTTTTCCTCTGGACATGTAGGAGAATCTTACAGAACTCTGCATGCAGGGTTTCAATGGGGTGTTTGTCCCATTTAATTAAATCTTGTTTTGCAAGTGGACCCCACACCTCGCTGCCATAAAGTGCAATTGGTTCAATGACATATTCAATTCGTTTTAGCCAAATTTTGATAGGTATTTCAATTTGAATTAGCTTTTTAATGGCGTAGAATGCCCTGCGTGCTTTCTCTCTCAGTTCATTCACTGCCTCATTAAGGTGTCTAGTTGAGCTTATTTTTAAACCTAAGTAATTGTAGTGTGTGCAGTACTCTATATATTTTGTACCAATTGAGAACTTTGGTCTAATTCCCTGAGATCTGCATCTTCTCTGGAAAATCATTATTTTAGTCTTTTTGGGGTTTACTAGCAGGTCCAGGCTCTACTGTAGGCCATGTGCCGTGGGTGACATTAGGCATAGGTCATCTGCGAAGAGTAGGCATTTAACTTCTGAATTGTGGAGACTAACACCAGGGGCTGAGGATTTTTCTAGAATAGTGGCCAATTCGTTGATGTAAATATTGAAGAGTGCAGGGCTCAGATTGCAACCCTGATGAAGGCCCTCTCTCTCTCTCTCTCGCTCTCTCTCTCTCACTCTCTAGCTCTCTCTCTCTCGTACATTTCTACCACTCTCTCACTCTCTAGCTCTCTCTCTCTAAACCTCTCTACCTCTCTTTCTCTCTCTACCACTCTCTAGCTCTCTAGCTCTCTAGCTCTCTCTCTCTAAACCTCTCTACCACTCTCTAGCTCTCTCTCTCTAAACCTCTCTACCACTCTCTAGCTCTCTAGCTCTCTAGCTCTCTCTCTCTAAACCTCTCTACCACTCTCTAACTCTCTAGTTCTCTCTACCACTCTCTAACTCTCTAGCTCTCTCTCTCTCTAAACCTCTCTACCACTCTCTAACTCTCTAGCTCTCTCTCTCTAAACCTCTCTACCTCTCTCTAGCTCGCTCTCTCTCTCTCTAGCTCGCTCTCTCTCTCTCTCTAGCTCACTCTCTCTCTCTCTCTCTCTAGCTCGCTCTCTCTCTCTCTCTAAACCTCTCTCTCTATCTAAACCTCTCAGTTTGATTCTCCCTTCTTATTATTCTTCAGATATTTCTTTCCTCGCCTCTTGCAATTTGTCTGGTCCTTGCTTACCCTCATTTTAACACTACAGTCTCTCCCCCCGGCCCATCCCTCTCTCCCCCTGTAACGGATTTCCTCTTCGTCTGAGGAGGAGTAGCAAGGATCGGACCAATGTGCAGCGTGGTAAGTGTCCATAATGAGATATTTAATAAATCAACAGAACACTGAATAAAATAACAAAAGTACAAACAAACAACCGAAACAGTCCCGTATGGTGCAAACACTAGCACAGGAAACAACCACCCACAAAACACAATAGAAAACAGGCTACCTAAATATGGCTCCCAATCAGAGACAACGACTGACTGCCTCTGATTGAGAACCATACTAGGCCAAACACATAGAAATATAACAGAACAAAACATAGAAAAACAACATAGAATGCCCACCCCAACTCAAGCCCTGACCAACTAAAATAAAGACATAAAAAAGGAACTAAGGTCAGAACGTGACACCCCCGGTCCATCCCTCTCTCCCCCGGTCCATCCCTCTCTCCCCCGGTCCATCCCTCTCTCCCCCGGCCCATCCCCCTCTCCCCCGGCCCATCCCTCTCTCCCCCGGTCCATCCCTCTCTCCCCCGGTCCATCCCTCTCTCCCCCGGTCCATCCCTCTCTCTCCCGGCCCATCCCTCCCTGTCAGCTCTCCATCTCTCTCTTCACCCTGTCACCCTCTAAACCTGTCTGCCTTCCTCTCTCTCTTCATCGTTCCCATGTTTACTCTCTTCAGAGCTAGTAGTGCACTACTTTATAGGTAGTAGGGAAACAACCTCTCTCTCCCTCACTGCCTCCTAATGTGATTAGAGGCTTTAATTAACATGTTGTTACCATCTGATAACGCCTGATACCCCCTGATACCCCCTGATAACCCCTGATACCCCCTGATACCCCCTGATACCCCCTGATAACCCCTGATAACCCCTGATAACCCCTGATAACCTCTGATACCCCCTGATACACATTGATAACCTCTGATACCCCCTGATACACATTGATAACCTCTGATACCCTCTGACACCCCCTGATACACCTTGATACCCTCTGATACCCCCTGATACACCTTGATAACCTCTGATACCCCCTGATACACCTTGATAACCTCTGATACCCCCTGACACCCCCTGATACACCTTGATAACCCCTGATACCCCCTGACACCCCCTGACACCCCCTGATACCCTCTGACACTCCCTGATACACCTTGATAACCGCTGATACCCCCTAACACCCCCTGATACCCTCTGACACCCCCTAATACCCTCTGATACCCCCTGATACACCTTGATAACCTCTGATACCCCCTGATACCCTTTGACACCCTCTGATACCCCCTGATACCCTCTGACACCCCCCAATACCCTCTGACACCCCCTGATAACCTCCGATACCCCTTGATAACCTGTGATACCCCTTGATAACATCTGATACCCTCTGATACCCTCTGATACCCCCTGATACCCTCTGATACCATATGATACCCCCTGATACCCTCTGATACCCTCTGATACCCTCTGATACCCTCTGATACCATCTGATACCATCTGATACCCTCTGATACCCTCTGATACCCTCTGATACCCTCTGATACCCCCTGATACCATCTGATACCCTCTGATACCCTCTGATACCCTCTGATACCCCCTGATACCCTCTGACACCCCCCAATACCCTCTGACACCCCCTGATAACCTCCGATACCCCTTGATAACCTGTGATACCCCTTGATAACATCTGATACCCTCTGATACCCTCTGATACCCCCTGATACCATATGATACCCCCTGATACCCCCTGATACCCTCTGATACCCTCTGATACCCTCTGATACCCCCTGATACCCCCTGATACCCTCTGATACCATCTGATACCCTCTGATACCCCTTATATTCCTTGTTACCCCCTGATAGCCCTTTGTACCCCCTCCTGAGACAATGCTGACTACAGAGGAATCAGCAACCATCTCTCTCTCTCTCTCTCTCTCTCTCTCTCTCTCTCTCTCTCTCTCTCTCTCTCTCTCTCTCTCTCTCTCTCTCTCTCTCTCTCACTCTCTATCAAACTCTCTCTCTCTTTCTCTCTCTATCAAACTCTGTCTCCCTCTCTCTCTCTCACCCCATTAGTGTGTCTCTCTCTCTGTGACTCCTCTGCACTGAAGTTTATTTTCTGTCCCATTTTTATCACCTCCTGTGTAGCCCTGCTGAAATCAGTGTACTTCTGTTTCCTATCTGTTTACTATCTGTTTACTATCTGTTTCCTATCTGTTTTCCTTTCAGAATGCTTTCCCTGTCTCCGTGTCTGCTTTATACTCTCTTATACCGTTGCCATGGCAGGAACATGGAATAATCTAATGAGATACCCCACACTCCTAGGATACGTGGATGTTGTCTGAATTAACATCTCAGACAGCGGTAGAGAACATAAATGTCAGGAAAAGCAAGGTTGTAGTACACAGGGTTTTCTGGTGGATTGAAGCTGGATTCACACTGGCTGGCTCTAGAGTACTGTGTCTCTATCTGACTCTGTTGGAGACAAGTACATAAGATTACAGTGTCCCTATCTGACTCTGCTGGAGACAGGTAAATAAGAGTACTGCGTCCCTATCTGACTCTGCTGGAGACAGGTAAATAAGAGTACTGTGTCCCTATCTGACTCTGCTGGAGACAGGTAAATAAGCGTACTGTGTCCCTATCTGACTCTGCTGGAGACAGGTAAATAAGAGTACTGTGTCCCTATCTGACTCTGCTGGAGACAGGTAAATAAGAGTACTGTGTCCCTATCTGACTCTGCTGGAGACAGGTAAATAAGAGTACTGTGTCCCTATCTGACTCTGCTGGAGACAGGTAAATAAGAGTACTGTGTCCCTATCTGACTCTGCTGGAGACAGGTAAATAAGAGTACTGCGTCCCTATCTGACTCTGCTGGAGACAGGTAAATAAGAGTACTGCGTCCCTATCTGACTCTGCTGGAGCTTGCATGTGTTCCAACTGCAATATTTATTGGTATGTGCTCCACTAGCTTCTGTCTACCCTGTAGGCAATATTCACTTCTTTTTTCTCTTTTCTGGTGTCAAAAGGTGGTTACGGCAATCCTGCTATGCAGTTTGAGAGAGTTGATTGGAGGCTGGTTTGAAGGCTGGTTTGAAGGCTGGTTAGAAGGCTGGTTAGAAGGCTGGTTAGAAGGCTGGTTTGAAGGCTGGTTTGAAGGCTGGTTAGAAGGCTGGTTAGAAGGCTGGTTTGAAGGCTGGTTTGAAGGCTGGTTAGAAGGCTGGTTTGAAGGCTGGTTAGAAGGCTGGTTTGAAGGCTGGTTAGAAGGCTGGTTAGAACGCTGGTTAGAAGGCTGGTTAGAAGGCTGGTTAGAAAGGCTGGTTAGAAAGGCCTCTGGTAATGCTTATAGCTCATCTCCGATTCCTTTGATTAGTAAATGAACCTTCTGAATCCTGTCATTCGTAGAGGATCCAGACAACTGTCAACCCCCCCCCCCCCCCCCGTCACTGAACTGGATTCATTACCACCGACCCCGGACTGTCTTGTCTCATTACGCACACCTGGTTCCCATTTCCGCTGATTAGTAATTGTATAATTGTGGCCCTTTGTTCACCGTTGTCTTGTGGGTGATTGTTCCCATGTTCGTTGGTCTTGTGAGTACCTGTGCTCTGCTGTTTCTGCTTTCGTGCTGCGTGGTGTGTTAAAACCCCCCTGTTACGTATTCCTGCACCTGTCTCTAAACATTTATACAACGTGACAACATCTTTTGTATATTCTTATTGTTATAAATGAACCGTGCCTCTCTGTCTGTCTCTGTCTGTCTCTCTGTCTGCCTCTCTGTCTGCCTCTCTGTCTGCCTCTCTGTCTGCCTCTCTGTCTGCCTCTCCGTCTGCCTCTCCGTCTGCCTCTCTGTCTGCCTCTCCGTCTGCCTCTCTGTCTGCCTCTCCGTCTGCCTCTCCGTCTGCCTCTCTGTCTGCCTCTCTGTCTGCCTCTCTGTCTGCCTCTCTGTCTGCCTCTCTGTCTGCCTCTCTGTCAGTGTCTGGGCTCCAACAATGCAATGCCCACGTGGTTCTTCACAAAACTCATTAAGGGGAGGTGATTGGGATGTAAGACATCCAGGATGTGAAATGAATAATGGAATATAGAAAGGAAGGAAGGAAGGAAGGAATATAGCAAGGAAGGAAGGAAGGAATATAGGAAGGAAGGAAGGAAGGAAGGAAGCAATATAGCAAGGAAGGAAGGAAGGAATATAGCAAGGAAGGAAGGAAGGAAGGAAGGAAGGAAGGAAGGAAGGAAGGAAGGAAGGAAGGAAGGAAGGAAGGAAGGAAGGAAAGAAGGAATATAAGAAGGAAGGAATATAAGAAGGAAGGAATATAAGAAGGAAGGAAAGAAGGAATATAGGAAGGATGGACGGAGTATTTGAAGGATGGAAGGAATATAGGAAGGAAGGAATATAGGAAGGAAGGAAGGAAAGAATATAAGAACGAAGGAAGGAGTATTTGAACGAAGGAAGAAAGAAAGACACTTAGAAGGGGGTTTAGGAGTATAAACATGGCCGCAGCGTTCTCTGAATTTGTGGTGAAAAGAAATGTGCATCAAGCAGCATAACAAACGGGTGATGAACAGTGTGACTGTTGAGGAAGAACAAATGATCCCATTCCAAACCCACATCTCTTCACCAACACTGAACATGTCAGCCAGGTTGTTGTTTTTACCATTCTGTAATAACACATTTAGTTCTGACAGACATATCCTGTTATTAAAAACAGCTTTGACTTTTTGTTTGACTCACTATTTCTTCTATCTTACCTATTATGTTATTTTTGGAGTTACAGAGGTTTCTTAAAACAGACATTATCTGATCTTATTAAACTCAACAGCATTCTACATGAACACCGACTGTGGTTTGGAGAGAATAGAGACCTCTACCCTCAGCCTAACGACAGTGTCCATTTACACAGCATTCTAAACGACCACTGAATGTGGATTAGAGAGAATAGAGTCCTCTATCCTCAGCCTAACGACAGTGTCCATTTACACAGCATTCTAAACGACCACTGAATGTGGATTAGAGAGAATAGAGTCCTCTATCCTCAGCCTAACGACAGTGTCCATTTACACAGCATTCTAAACAACCACTGAATGTGGATTAGAGAGAATAGAGTCCTCTATCCTCAGCCTAACGACAGTGTCCATTTACACAGCATTCTAAACTACCACTGAATGTGGATTAGAGAGAATAGAGTCCTCTATCCTCAGCCTAACGACAGTGTCCATTTACACAGCATTCTAAACGACCACTGAATGTGGATTAGAGAGAATAGAGTCCTCTATCCTCAGCCTAACGACAGTGTCCATTTACACAGCATTCTAAACGACCACTGAATGTGGATTAGAGAGAATAGAGTCCTCTATCCTCAGCCTAACGACAGTGTCCATTTACACAGCATTCTAAACAACCACTGAATGTGGATTAGAGAGAATAGAGTCCTCTATCCTCAGCCTAACGACAGTGTCCATTTACACAGCATTCTAAACGACCACTGAATGTGGATTAGAGAGAATAGAGTCCTCTATCCTCAGCCTAACGACAGTGTCCATTTACACAGCATTCTAAACGACCACTGAATGTGGATTAGAGAGAATAGAGTCCTCTATCCTCAGCCTAACGACAGTGTCCATTTACACAGCATTCTAAACGACCACTGAATGTGGATTAGAGAGAATAGAGTCCTCTATCCTCAGCCTAACGACAGTGTCCATTTACACAGCATTCTAAACGACCACTGAATGTGGATTAGAGAGAATAGAGTCCTCTATCCTCAGCCTAACGACAGTGTCCATTTACACAGCATTCTAAACGACCACTGAATGTGGATTAGAGAGAATAGAGTCCTCTATCCTCAGCCTAACGACAGTGTCCATTTACACAGCATTCTAAACTACCACTGAATGTGGATTAGAGAGAATAGAGTCCTCTATCCTCAGCCTAACGACAGTGTCCATTTACACAGCATTCTAAACTACCACTGAATGTGGTTTAGAGAGAATAGATTCCGCAGTAATGGAGCATGGACAGCACAGTGGTACATTGGTAGTCAGCAGTGGTCTGTGTGTGTTTGGTAAAGTACACACCCTGTGGGTGTTGCCAGCTATAACCAGTTTGACCTCATCCTCTCATTTTTGACCAAGGCCCTTGGGGCTCTGATATAGTGCATAGGGTGCCATTTTAGACGCAGCTATACTCTCTATATCTCTCATTCCACCTGAGGAGGAGTAGGTTCTTGATCCTCTCTGACCACTACTGATCTCTCTCTCTCTCTCTCTCTCTCTCTCTCTCTCTCTCTCTCTCTCTCTCTCTCTCTCTCTCTCTCTCTCTCTCTCTCTCTCTCTCTCTCTCTCTCTCTCTCTCTCTCTCTCTCTCTCTCTCTCTCACTCTCTCTCTCTCTCACTCTCTCTCTCTCTCTCTCACTCTCACTCTCTCACTCACTCACTCACTCACTCACTCACTCACTCACTCACTCACTCACTCACTCACTCACTCACTCACTCACTCACTCACACACACACACACACACAAAGACACACACTTTGCGGCTGGCTGCATTTGGGATATTTTTAGCGTGGTCTATCCAGGTTTCCATGGCTACGTGGGCTTACAGTTTGAAGCACCGGTGTTGTTGTTGGAAATGAAGGCGTGAGAGTGAGAGAGCAGATAGGGTCATGGGTTAGTGCTTTAGCTGTAGACTTGATATGTCTCCCTCTTATTCTCTGAGTTCCTCTAGAGTTAGCTAACCTAGCGTTGGCACGTGCAAGCTCTCTTACCGAAACCTATACAGAAACCTATACAGTACCGTGTGGTGAAAAACACAAACACGGAAACAAACACCCACAAAACACACGTGAAACCCAGTCTGCCTAAGTATGATTCTCAATCAGGGACAACGATTGACAGCTGCCTCTGATTGAGAATCATACCAGGCCGAACACAAAAATCCCAACATAGAAAATCAACCATAGACAAACCCACCCAACTCACGCCCTGACCAACTAAAATAAATACAAGACAAAGGAAAACAGGTCAGGAACGTGACAGAACCCCCCCTTAACCTGTTTGGGCTGCAGGGGCAGTATTGAGTAGCCGGATAAAAGGTGCCCATTTCAAACGGCCTCGTACTCAATTCTTGCTCGTACAATATGCATATTATTATTACTATTGGATAGAAAACACTCTCTAGTTTCTAAAACCGTTTGAATTATAGCTGTGAGTAAAACAGAACTCATTTTGCAGCAAACTTCCTGACAGGAAGTGGAAAATCTGAAATCGATGCTCTGTTCTAGGGCCTGCCTATAAATGTCCTTGATATTTATTAGAATACATGCACTTCATACGTCTTCCACTAGATGTCGACAGGCAGTGAGAGAAGAAATGGAGTGTATAACTTGATCTGGGGTCGAATAAAAGCTCTCTGCATGACGTGTCACCAGTTTCCTGTTTTCTGGAGAGCGCGTGAAGGGACCTGGTTTTGCCTTCTGATAAGCTGTCGTTATAGACGACTAATATCTCCGGCTTTGATTTTATTTGATACATGTGACAATATCATCGTAAAGTATGTTTTTTCAATATAGTTTTATTAGATTATTGAAATTTTTTCGGGACGTTAGGCGTGTTGCGTTGTGTGCCTTTGTTCAGGAAGGAGAGCTTCGCGCCACTTTGCTAGCTTTCCTTGCTAATTGACTGGAGAAGAGGACATTCTAAATCCAAACAACGATTGTTCCCGACAAAGGACCCCTTGTACAACATTCTGATGAAAGATCATCAAAAGTAGGACCCATTTTATGATGTTATTTCACATATCTGTCGAACATGTGAAATAATCGTTTGCGCCCAGAGTTTGGGCACTCTCTCGCTATAACTAAGCTGGATGTCGTAATGAAGTTATTTTTAGAATTCTAACACGGCGATTGCATTAAGAACTAGTGTATCTATCATTTCCTATACAACATGTATTTTTTAGTAACGTTTATGTATAGTTATTTGGTCAGAATAGTTGAGTGTCATAAAAATATCCGCACATTCTGGGAAAAAGATGCTACGTTAGCACAATGTATAACCACTGATTTCAGCTCTAAATATGCACATTTTCGAACAAAACATAAGTGTATGTATAACCTGATGTTATAGGACTGTCATCTGATGAAGCTTATCAAGGTTAGTCAAAAATTATATATCTTTTGCTGGTTTATTCGCTATCGCTAACGTGCCTGTTGCTATCGCTAACGTGCCTTGATGAATGAAAGCGGTAGTGTGGTAGGCTATTGTAGTAAGCTAATATAATGCTATATTGTGTTTTCGCTGTAAAACCCTTAAAAAATCGGAAATATTGGCTGGATTCACAAGATGTTTGTCTTTAATTTGCTGTACACCATCGATTTTTCAGAAATGTTTTATGATGAGTATTTAGGTATTTGACGTTGGTGTCTGTAATTACTCTGGCTGCTTCGGTCCTATTTGTGACGGTAGCTGTGATGGTAGCTGCAATGTAAAACTGATTTATACCTCAAATATGCACATTTTTCGAACAAAACATAGATTTATTGTATAACATGTTATAAGACTGTCATCTGATGAAGTTGTTTCTTGGTTAGTTTGGTTGGTTCTTGGTTAGTTAGGTTGGCTTTGTGCATGCTACCTGTGCTGTGAAAAATGTCTGTCCTTTTTTGTATTTGGTGGTGAGCTAACATAAATATATGTGGTGTTTTCGCTGTAAAACATTTTAAAAATCGGACATGTTGGCTGGATTCACAAGATGTTTATCTTTCATATGCTGTATTGGACTTGTTAATGTGTGAAAGTTAAATATTTCAAAAAAATATATTTTGAATTTCGCGCCCTGCACTTGAAGTGGCTGTTGTCATATTGTGCCCGGCTTCGGGCTTGCAGCCCAAAGAAGTTAAGGTGCGAACTCCGGGCGCACCACCATAAACTCTAGGGGAGGGTCTGGGTGGGCGTCTGTCCACGGTGGCGGCTCTGGCGCTGGTCGTGGTCCCCACCCCACCATAGTCAATCCCCGCTTCCGTGACCTCCTCCCAATGGCTACCCTCCATATACGCAGCACCGGACTAAGGGGCAGCTCCGGACTGAGGGGCAGCACCGGACTGAGGGGCAGCACCGGACTGAGGGGCAGCACCGGACTGAGGGGCGGATCCTGGCTGGCTGGCTCTGGCGGATCCTGGCTGGCTGGCTCTGGCGGATCCTGGCTGGCTGGCTCTGGCGGATCCTGGCTGGCTGACGGCTCTGGCGGATCCTGGCTGGCTGACGGCTCTGGCGGATCCTGGCTGGCTGACGGCTCTGGCGGATCCTGGCTGGCTGACGGCTCTGGCGGATCCTGGCTGGCGGAAGGCTCTGTCTGCTCATGGCTGGCGGAAGGCTCTGTCTGCTCCTGTCTGGCGGAAGGCTCTGGCTGCTCCTGTCTGGCGGAAGGCTCTGGCTGCTCCTGTCTGGCGGAAGGCTCTGGCTGCTCCTGTCTGGCGGAAGGCTCTGACTGCTCCTGTCTGGCGGAAGGCCCTGGCTGCTCCTGTCTGGCGGAAGGCTCTGGCTGCTCCTGTCTGGCGGAAGGCTCTGGCTGCTCCTGTCTGGCGGAAGGCTCTGGCTGCTCTTGTCTGGCGGACGGCTCTGACGGCTCGGGACAGACGGGCAGCTCTGACGGCTCGGGACAGACGGACAGCTCTGACGGCTCGGGACAGACGGACAGCTCTGACGGCTCGCGACAGACGGACAGCTCTGACGGCTCGCGACAGACGGACAGCTCTGACGGCTCGCGACAGACGGGCAGCTCTGACAGTGCTGGGCAGATGAGAGACTCTGGCTGCGCTGGAGAAGAGGAATGCTCTGACAGCGCTGGACAGGTGGGAGCAACTGGGGAGAGAACCCGGAGAGACAGCCTGGTGCGGGGGGCTGCCACCGGAGGACTGGTACGTGGAGTTGGCACCGGGTATACCGGACCGTGAAGGAAGACACGCGCTCTTGAGCACCGAGCCTGCCCAACCTTACCAGGTTGAATGAACCCCGTAGCCCTGCCAGTGCGGCGAGGTGGAATAGCCCGCACTGAGCTATGCTGGCGAACCGGGGACACCATTTGTAAGGCTGGTGCCATGTATGCCGGCCCGAGGAGACGCACTGGAGGCCAGATGCGTTGGGCCGGCTTCATGACACCCGGCTCGATGCCCAACCTAGCCCTACCAGTGCGGCGAGGTGGAATAGCCCGCACTGGAATAAGCACGCGTACTGGGGACACCGTGCGCTTTACCGCATAACACGGTGTCTGACCAGTACGACGCCCTCTCACTCCACGGTAAGCACGGGGAGTTGGCTCAGGTATCCTACCCGGCTTTGCCACACTCCGCGTGTTCCCCCCCCCCAATAATTTTTTGGGTCTGACTCTCGGGCTCCCAACCGCGTCGCCGCGCTGCCTCCTCATACCAGCGCCTCTCTGCCTTCGCTGCCTCCAACTCCGCCTTGGGACGGCGATATTCCCCTGGCTGAACCCAGGGTCCTTTGTAGTCCAGGATCTCTTCCCAGGTCCACGAGTCCTGTGTCTTCTGTTGCTGCTGTCGCTGCCCTTCTCCACTCCGCTTGGTCCTTTGTTGGTGGGTGTTTCTGTAACGGTAGTCGTCTTCCTCCTCGGACGAGGAGAGGCGAGACGGATCGGACCAATACGCGGAGTGGTTAGTGTTCATAATGATTTAATATCACAAAACTGAACACTGAATTACAAAACAAATAAACGAAGTGCAGAAACCTATACAGTACCGTGTGGTGAAAAACACAAACACGGAAACAAACACCCACAAAACACACGTGAAACCCAGTCTGCCTAAGTATGATTCTCAATCAGGGACAACGATTGACAGCTGCCTCTGATTGAGAATCATACCAGGCCGAACACAAAAATCCCAACATAGAAAATCAACCATAGACAAACCCACCCAACTCACGCCCTGACCAACTAAAATAAATACAAGACAAAGGAAAACAGGTCAGGAACGTGACAGATTGGACTGATGCCAATTTACCGTGCACTGTATTTGAGTCACTTAAACCAAAGTCGCTTAGGAAGTTAGCATTACCATAGGTAACGAAACCCAATACCCTGGAAACATGAAATCAAAATATATTACAAATGCATTCTGTGATAAAATTTATGAGAAAAAAAAACTGCCGCCCCAATCGCTTGTTTTGGTAAACAGCTGAGGGATGGAGCTGTAAGACGGTTAAACTAAGCCCATTTAACATACCTATTATTCTTCTTTTTTTTTAAATCTGTGTATATCATTATTTCAAAAGTGAAAAAAAAAAAATTGTACCTATCGCAGATTGTAGCTGTAAAGCAAATGAATAGAACATCATGGAGAACATCTGTACAACTCTCTCCACGGCAACAACTACTCATTTACCCTAATCAACTCAAATCAAATGAACTATCCGATACGAACAGAAGCCCTCTGCTTTCAGTCAGCGTACTAAGTGCGTCATGGAATCCTATTCCCTACACTTCCCTATACTGTTGTCCAATACGGAGCCATTTTGGAAACATCCATAGAAACACTGACATGCTTCAATAAAAAATATATCAGTTTCATAGCGATGACGAGAAACTACTTCCCCATGCTCCTTTTGTTAATTTACTCTCGCTGAGAACCATCCGTTCTCAGCGAGAGAAAATGAGTGAGAGAACGGATGGAGAGAACGGATGGAGAGAATGGATGGAGAGAACGGATGGAGAGAACGGATGGAGAGAACGGATGGAGAGAGAGAACGGATGGAGAGAGAGAACGGATGGAGAGAGAGAACGGATGGAGAGAGAGAACGGATGGAGTGAGAGAACGGATGGAGTGAGAGAACGGATGGAGAGAGAGAACGGATGGAGAGAGAGAACGGACGGAGAGAGAGAACGGACGGAGAGAGATAACGGATGGAGAGAGAGAATGAATAGAGAGAGAGAACGGATGGAGAGAGAGAATGAATGGAGAGAGAGAACGGATGGAGAGAGAGAACGGATGGAGAGAGAACGGATGGAGAGAGAGAACGGACGGAGAGAGAGAACGGACGGAGAGAGAGAACGGACGGAGAGAGAGAACGGACGGAGAGAGAGAACGGATGGAGAGAGAGAACGGATGGAGTGAGAGAACGGATGGAGTGAGAGAACGGACGGAGAGAGAGAACGGACGGAGAGAGAGAACGGACGGAGAGAGAGAACGGATGGAGAGAGATAACGGATGGAGAGAGAGAATGAATAGAGAGAGAGAACGGATGGAGAGAGAGAACGAATGGAGAGAGAGAATGGATGGAGAGAGAGAACGGATGGAGAGAGATAACGGATGGAGAGAGAACGGATGGAGAGAGAGAACGGATGGAGAGAGAGAATGAATGAAGAGAGAGAACGGATGGAGAGAGAGAACGGATGGAGAGAGAGAATGAATGGAGAGAGAGAACGGATGGAGAGAGAACGGATGGAGAGAGAGAATGAATGGAGAGAGAGAACGGATGGAGAGAGATAACGGATGGAGAGAGATAACGGATGGAGAGAGAGAACGGATGAGAGAGAGAATGAATGGAGAGAGAGAACGGATGTAGAGAGAGAATGAATGGAGAGAGAGAATGGATGGAGAGAGAGAACGGATGGAGATAGAAAACGGAGTGAGAGAACGGATGGAGAGAGAGAACGGATGGAGAGAGAGAACGGATGGAGAGAGAGAACGGATGGAGTGAGAGAACGGATGGAGAGAGAGAATGGATGGAGAGAGAGAACGGATGGAGAGAGAGAATGGATGAGAGAGAGAACGGATGGAGAGAGAGAATGGATGGAGAGAGAGAACGGATGGAGAGAACGGATGGAGAGAGAGAATGGATGGAGAGAGAGAACGGATGGAGAGAACGGATGGAGAGAGAGAATGGATGGAGAGAGAGAACGGATGGAGAGAGAGAACGGATGGAGAGAGAGAATCAATGGAGAGAACGGATGGAGAGAGAGAACGGATGGAGAGAGAGAATGGATGGAGAGAACGGATGGAGGGACAGAATGAATAGAGAGAGAACGAATGGAGAGAGAGAACGGATGGAGAGAGAGAGAACGAATGGAGAGAGAGAGAACGGATGGAGAGAGAGAGAACGGATGGAGAGAGAGAGAACGGATGGAGAGAGAGAGAACGGATGGAGAGAGAGAGAACGGATGGAGAGAGAGAGAACGGATGGAGAGAGAGAATGAATAGAGAGAATGTGATTGGAGGGCAAACAACATTTTGTTTGAAGAAATCTCTTTTGGGTATTGAACTACAGTCATGGAAGGGGATTTACAACCAATAACATAGTTATATCACGGGACCTTGATCTGTACTACACAGAAATGAATAATTATGAATATTAATATCATTCTCCTCATGTTTCTCAAGTTTGGACATCACAGCTCAGCAGAGCACAGCTGAGTACAGTGCAGTACAATACAACGCATTAGAGTATAGTTCAGTACAGTACAGTAGAGTAGAGTAGAACAGAGTAGAGTAGAGTAGAGTAGAGTACAGTAAAGTACAGTAGAGTTGAGCAGAGTAAACTGACGTGTAAACTGACGTGCCCAAAGTAAACTGCCTGTTACTCAGGCCCAGAAGCCAGGATATGCATATAATTGGTAGCATTGGATAGAAGACACTTTTAAGTTTCTGAAACTGTTAAAATAATATCTGAGACTATAACAGAATTGATATGGCAGGCAAAAATCCGGAGAAAATCTGACCAGAATATATATATTTTTGAGCTCCCAGGTTTTTATTATGAAAACCTACTGTTTCTATGTACATCTGTCTCCCAAATTGCAATTCCTATGGCTTCCACTAGATGTCAACAGTCTTTATTCAAGGTTTAAGGCTTCTTTTTTGAAAAACAAACAAGTATTTGGAGTTTTTGTTAGGGGACCACCTGAAGAAAATCAGTCTTTCGGAGAGCACTTAAGAATTTTCCTTTCCTATTAAACATACTACTTTACGTATAAAATATTATTAGTTTATTTACATTTTAGAGTACCTGAGGATTGAATAGAAATGTTATTTGACTTGTTTGGACGAAGTTTAGCGGTAGATTTTTGGACTCCTTTGTCTGCTTTTTGAACGAGTGGATTACTGAAATCAATGGCGCCAACTAAACAGATTTTTGGGATATAAAGAAGAATTTTATCGAACAAAACGACCATTCAAGTTGTAGCTGGGACCCTTGGGATTGCAAACAGAGAAAGATCTTCAAAGGTAAGTGATTTATTTAATCGCTATTTGTAATTTTGTGAAGCCTGTGCTGGTTGAAAAATATGTTGATGTGGGGCGCCGTCCTCAGACAATCACATGGCATGCTTTCGCCGTAAAGCCTTTTTGAAATCTGACAACGCAGTTAGATTAACAAGAAATTAAGCTTTTAAATGATAAAACATTAAAACATTTAAAACATTTAAACATGTTAACCCTCGCAAGGCTGCAGGCCCAGACTGCATCCCCAGCTGCGTCCTCAGAGCATGCGCAGACCAGCTGGCTGGTGTGTTTACGAACATATTCAATCAATCCTTATCCCAGTCTGCTGTTCCCACATGCTTCAAGAGGGCCACCATTGTTCCAGTTCCCAAGAAAGCTAAGGTAACTGAGCTAAACGAATACCGCCCCGTAGCACTCACTTTGTCATCATAAAGTGCTTTGAGAGACTAGTCAAGGACCATATCACCTCCACCCTACCTGACACCCTAGACCCACTCCAATTAGCTTACCGCCCCAATAGGTCCACAGATGACGCAATCGCAACCACACTGCACACTGCCCTAACCCATCTGGACAAGAGGAATACCTATGTGAGAGTGCTGTTCACCGACTACAGCTCAGCATTTAACACCATAGTACCCTCCAAACTCGTCATCAAGCTCGACCCCGCCCTGTGCAGCTGGGTACTGGACTTCCTGACGGGCCGCCCCCCAGGTGGTGAGGGTAGGTAACAACATCTCCACCCCGCTGATCCTCAACACTGGGGCCCCACAAGGGCGCTTTCTGAGATCTCTCCTGTACTCCCTGTTCACCCACGACTGCGTGGCCATGCACGCCTCCAACTCAATCATCAAGTTTGCAGACGACACTACAGTGGTAGGCTTGATTACCAACAACGACGAGACGGCCTACAGGGAGGAAGTGACGGCCCTCGGAGTGTGGTGTCAGGAAAATAACCTCACACTCAACGTCAACAAAACAAAGGAGATGATCGTGGACTTCAGGAAACAGCAGAGGGAGCACCCCCCTATCCACATTGACGGGACAGTAGAGGAGAGGGTAGAAAGTTTTAAGTGCGTACACATCACGGACAAACTGAATTGGTCCACCCACACAGACAGCGGTGTGAAGAAGGTGCAGCAGCGCTTCTTTAACCTCAGGAGGCTGAAGAAATTTGGCTTGTCACCAAAAGCACTCACAAACTTCTACAGATGCACAATCGAGAGCATCCTGTCGGGCTGTATCACCGCCTGGTACGGCAACTGCTCCGCCCACAACCGTGATGCTCTCCAGAGGGTAGTGAGGTCTGCACAACGCATCACCGGGGACAAACTACCTGCCCTCCAGGACACCTACAGCACCCGATGTCACAGGAAGAGCATAAAGATCAACAAGGACAACAACCACCCGAGCCAATGCCTGTTCACCCCGCTGTCATCTAGAAGGCGAGGTCAGTACAGGTGCATCAAAGCAGGGACCGAGAGACTGAAAAACAGCTTCTATCTAAGGCCATCAGACTGTTAAACAGCCATCACTAACATTGAGTGGCTGCTGCCAACATACTGACTCAACTCCAGCCACTTGAATAATGGAAAAGTTGATGTAAAAAATGTATCACTAGCCACTTTAAACAATGCCACTTAATATAATGTTTACATACCCTACATTACTCATCTCATATGTATATACTGTACTCTGTACCATCTACTGCATCTTGCCTATGCCGTTCTGTACCATCACTCATTCATATATTTGTATGTACATATTCTTCATCCCTTTACACTTGTGTGTATAAGGTAGTTGTTGTGAAATTGTTAGGTTAGATTACTCGTTGGTTATTACTGCATTGTCGGAACTAGAAGCACAAGCATTTCGCTACACTCGCATTAACATCTGCTAACCATGTGTATGTGACTGATTTGATTTGATTTGAAGTATATATACACTACAGGCTAAGCATACTTATTCTACAGGCTAAGTATATATACACTACAGGCTAAGCATACTTATTCTACAGGCTAAGTATATATACACTACAGGCTAAGCATATTTATTCTACAGGCTAAGTATATATACACTACAGGCTAAGCATACTTATTCTACAGGCTAAGTATATATACACTACAGGCTAAGCATACTTATTCTACAGGCTAAGTATATATACACTACAGGCTAAGCATATTTATTCTACAGGCTAAGTATATATACACTACAGGCTAAGCATACTTATTCTACAGGCTAAGTATATATACACTACAGGCTAAGTATATATACACTACAGGCTAAGCATACTTATTCTACAGGCTAAGTATATATACACTACAGGCTAAGCATACTTATTCTACAGGCTAAGCATACTTGTATGTCAGGCTAACCTTTGCCCTTTGACCGTCAGAGTGGCACAGACCACAGCTGTGTGTTTCTCATCAGAGCACTTATTGTAGACCACATCGGGGTAACCTTTGCTTTGATGGAGTAGCAGACACTCCTCTCAGGAGAAACAGGAAGTGGGGACCCCTTTCCCTGGTTCCCATAGCCAGGGTTGGGGATGTAATCAGATAACAAACATAGCAAAAATAAAAACTGTAATTGTAATCAGTTACGTTACCATCTAAACTATGGTAATCACATTACAGGATTCAGGAACTATTTTGAAAAAAATTATACATTATGACACCTTTCTGTTTTCTCAATGACATTCAAAACAGCATTGAAAAAAATGTTTGTTCCACCTGAGTGAGTCCGACCACCAATCAGAGACCACTATGATGACACACCAAATGATGACCACCAATCAGAGATCGTTATGATGTGTTTGATGGAAAATTTGTGTCTTCTTGTAATGCCTCTTAAAGTTTAAAGTCATCAAAAAATAGTAATAGCAAGTAATCAGATTACGTTACTGAGTTTGGATCATCCAAAAGTTACTTTACTGATTACAATTTTGGACAGTTACCATCTGTCTACTGCAAGATGGGGTTTGTTTTGGTTGTCACGCACACACCCCGACAGATTATTCACTTAGTCGACTCTGGGATTCGAACCAGAGACCTTTCGGTTACAGGTCCTCTTAACCGCTACCTGCCACCCAAACAGTAGACGTGCAGGTCGCCATCCCTTCTTGTATTCTTATTTAGACTCCTACACCCGTGGAACCAACACTATTCAGTAGTAAGGACCTTGTGAGGACGCTGGAGATGAGAAGCAAGTACAGGAAGTGAACATTTAAATGTAGCAAGGACAGGAAGTGAACATTTAAATGTAGCAAGGACAGGAACAGAATACAGACAGCGTCTGGACAGGGGAAAAACATGCAGACATTAACACTGACACAGGGAAACAACTGAGGAACAGAATACAGACAGCGTCTGGACAGGGGAAAAACATGCAGACATTAACACTGACACAGGGAAACAACTGAGGAACAGAATACAGACAGCGTCTGGACAGGGGAAAAACATGCAGACATTAACACTGACACAGGGAAACAACTGAGGAACAGACAGAAAACAAAGTGAAGGGGTCCAGGTGAGTCCAGGTGAGTCCAGTGAGCGCTGAAGCGCGTAATGATGGTGACAGGTGTGTGTGTACTGAAGGGCAGCCTGGCGCCATGGAGCAGCCAGAGAGGGAGAGCGGGAACCAGGCGTGACAGACCTTAAAAGAGAGCCAGACTGCCTTTTACCCTGTAAAACAACACATTACACTCCACCTATCCAATGTATGTGACAATAAAACATCCGTTTTTTTTGTTTGTGTTGTTGTTGTTGTTGTCCTGCTTATAAGGAATAAGAATCAGATGCAGAAGCAGCAGACAAATCCCCTTCCACTTTTGTCTAAATGATGCATGTTTCTACTGTAGCTACATAATCCTCTAGGAAACAAACGCACATAAAGCAGCTGGCTGTTTCATGTTTAATCTCTGTGTAAGCAGATAGGTGATTTGGCAGCATCAGGCTGGCTGGCACAGTCAGTCATCAACGACCCAGTCGACTATAGTACAGTAATGTCTAGCTAGCTACCCATTCATGCGTGCACACACACGCACGCACACACACACACGCACACTCACACTCACACTCACACGCACACGCACACGCACACGCACACGCACACTCACACTCACACGCACACTCACACTCACACTCACACTCACACTCACACTCACACTCACACTCACACGCACACGCACACGCACACGCACACTCACACGCACACGCACACGCACACGCACACGCACACGCACACGCACACACACACGCACACACACACACACACACACACAAGGCTGGAGCAAGCTGGCAGAGGATCCAACCAGAACTCTCATTCTAAATCCACACAAACAGACCTGCTGTTGTGTGTGAGGGGTTTGGCCAGGATGATAGTCTTACCTATTGTGTGTGAGGGGTTTGGCCAGGATTATAGTCCTACCTATTGTGTGTGAGAGGTTTGGCCAGGATGATAGTCCTACCTATTGTGTGTGAGGGATTTGGCCAGGATTATAGTCCTACCTATTGTGTGTGAGGGGTTTGGCCAGGATTATAGTCCTGGTCCTAAACCTTGCTGGGGGTACTCTGTAGGGTTGGAATACAGTCAAGTCCTTTTGTCACTGACAGGAACTGAATTACCTGGTCATTTATTGTTATTTCCTTGTTCAGTTGACCATTCACCGTGCAGTCAGTTGACCAGTTGATCACTGGGCGGATTGGATTATACTGAGCCGTGGGGCACCGGTCTATGGCCTGTGACGTGAACGTGCAAAAGCGTTGAGAGAGGAGCGCCTTCTCAAATCAAAGAGTAATTTGTGTTGCTTCGGTCATGTCATCACAACACAAATGATCTCAACATGAACTGTTCAGAGGAGACTGCATAAAGACTGCATGAATCAGGCCTTCATGGTCGAATTGCTGCAAAGAAACCAATAAAAGACTTGCTTCAGCCAAGAAACACGAGCTGTGGACATTAGACCAGTGGAAATCTGTCCTTTGGTCTGATGAGTCGAAATTTGAGATGTTTTATTTTTTGGGGTACTAACCGCTGTGTCTTTGTGAGATGCAGAGTAGGTGAAGGGATGATCTCTGCATGTGTGGTTCCCACCGTGAAGCATGGAGGAGGAGGTGTGACGGTGTGGGGGGTGCTTGGCTTGTGACGTTGTCACGATTTATTTAGAATTCAAGATGCTACCAATAGCATTCTGCATTTCACCCAATATATATGGGAGTATATCAAAATTAGATTTGTTTTCGAATCCTTTGTTGGTCTGTCTAATCTTAGGGAAATATATGTCTCTATTATGGTCATATATTTGGCAGGTTGGGAAGCGAAGCTTAGCTTCCACCTCATTTTGTGGGCAGTGTGCACATAGCCTGTCTTCTCCTGAGAGCCATGTCTGCCGACGGCGACCTTTCTCAGTATCAAGGCTATGCTCACTGAGTCTGTACCTTTCCTTAAGTTTGGGTCAGTCACAGTGGTCAGGTATTCTGCCACTGTGTACTCTCTGTTTAGGGCCAAATAGCGTTATAGTTTGCTCTGTTTTTTTGTTCATTCTTTCCAATGTGTCAAGTAATTATCTTTTTGTTTTCCCATGATTTGGTTGGGTCTAATTGTGCTGCTGTCCTGGGGCTCTGTGGGGTCTGTTTGTGTTTGTGAACAGAGCCCCAGGACCAGCTTACTTAGGGGACTCTTCTCCGGGTTCATCTCTCTGTAGGTGATGGCTCTGTTATGGAGGGTTTGGGAATTGCTTCCTTTTAGGTGGTTGTAGAATTGAATGGCTCTTTTCTGGATTTTGATCATTAGCGGGTATCAGCCTAATTCTGCTCTGCATGCATTATTTGGTGTTCTACGTTGTACACGGAGGATATTTTCGTATAATTCTGCATGCAGAGTCTCAATTTAGTGTTTGTCCATTTTTTTGTTGAATTTTATGTTACTTTTGATGGCATGGAATGCCCTTATTGCCTTGTCTCTCAGATCGTTCACAGCTTTGTGGAAGTTACCTGTGGCACTGATGTTTAGGCCGAGGTATGTATAGTTTTTTTGTGTACTCTAGAGCAACGGTGTCTTCAATGGAATTTGTAATTATGGTCCTGGCAACTTGGACCTTTTTTGGAACACAATTATTTTTGTCTTACTGAGATATACTGTCAGGGCCCAGGTCTGACAGAATCTGTGCAGAAGATCTAGGTGCTGCTGTAGGCCCTACTTGGTTTGGGACAGAAGCACCAGATCATCATCATCATCATCATCATCATCTTTATATATAAAATATATATTTATATATAAATAAATGGTGGGACCAACAGCAATAATAATAGTAGTAGTGGACATGGGATTACCATTAACAACAACTACAACAACAATATTAATCAGAACAACAATACATTAAAGCAACAGTAGTAGACCAGTGTCAACATGACTTGAGAAGACACATGACCTGGTATGAAAGACACAACAAAACAAGATGAGGACAGCACTTTTCACTGGCTGTCCCTCAGGTTGTGGCAGGAGGACACATATTTGGCTGCCAAAACTGCACATTTTGGCTTTTCACCCAATAAACAGTAGATTTTTTCTTCATATTTTATAGTTTCAAATTCTTTGTATTGAATTATAATTTTTGGAAAGAAATATTCTCTTAGGTCTGAGTATTTGTCACAGTGTAATAGGAAATGTAGCTCTGTCTCTACCTCTCCCCTGGAGCAGAGTGAGCACAGCCTGTCCTCTCTGGGCAGCCAGGTTTGTCTGTGACGACCAGTCTCTATAGCCAGACTGTGCTCACTGAGTCTGTACCTAGTCAATGTTTTCCTCAGTTTTCTATCAGTCACAGTGGTCAGATAGTCTGCCACCATGGACTGTCTGTTTAGAGCCAAATAGCATTGAAGTTTACTTAGATTTTTTGTGGTGTCTTTCCAATAGGTGATATATTTTTCTTTTTGTTTTGTGATGATTTGGTTGGGCCTGTCCTGAGGCTCTATGGGGTTGGTTTAGGTTTGTGAACTGAGCCTCAGAACCAGCTGGCTGAGGGGACTCTTCTCTGGTTTCATCTCTTGACATTGTAGAGCTGTGTGATGGAATGTTTTGGGGTCACTTGTTTTTAGATGGTTGTAAAAATTGTATGGCTCTTTTTTCTATTCGAATGAGGAGGGGGTATTGGCCCAATTCTGCTCTACATGCGTTATTTTGAGTTTTTCTTTGCACTTGCAATACAGTCTTGCAAAACTCTGCATGCAGTATTTCAATTGGATGTTTGTCCCATTTGGCCAATTCATTATTAGAGAGTGGACCCCATACTTCACTGCCATATAGAGCAATTGGTTCTATAACTGATTTTAACATTTTGAGCCAGATTCTAATTGGAAGTTTGATTTTAATGTTCCCTTTAATGGCATAGAATGCTCTTCTTGCTTTGTCTCTCAGCTCGTTCACAGCCATGTGAAAGCTACCCGTGTTGCTGATATTTAGTCCTAGATACGTGTAGTTTTTGGTGTGTTCTAATAGAGAGATGGTGGGTATTCTTTTTCCCACGTCATCGCGAATCTGTGTTTCACTTTTGATGTAAATGAAAATGGCGGACGGAAGACAGGGTGGTGCGGCAGGTGCCGCTTCTCATTCGAATGCTGTAATTTTATCTAAACCATCAGGTGTACGCCGACCCCAGCTAAGTAACTCATGCAAAGAGTTAAAGCGCAATTATGTGTTTTATTTCCAGTACTCTGCCATGATTGTCAGTTATGTAGCTGCTCTACTGATAATCTCAGTGCGTCCTTGCTGGGATGACACAATCAGTCTACTACCGGAGAATATTAACACCAAACACATTGGTTCACCGTTCCACGGGAGCGGACAGTACACAGCATACCATAACGTTCTGAATAATGGCCAAGTCTACCTCGCTCCTTATTCTACTGAACCGCTTAGGCGCAACAAACACAAGTCCAACATTTATCGGAAACTGTTAAACTACCTGTTCACTACCCTCCTGCTCTCCGGGGATGTGCAACTCAATCCTGGGCCCAACATCACCGAGCCAGCGATACGCACCGGAGTGGAAAGCGGTGGATGGCCTCGTCCACTGATCGTCGCCGCTGTGGAAGTGGGTGAGTGCTATGGTCCTATGGTTTCTCTCGACTCACCCGGCTCCAGGATAGATTTTGACTCTTCAAACATACCAAAGTCGCTATATGCGATCCCTGACTCTGCTTCTGGTACGCAAGCTGTTTTAATTAGTTCCCCGCATCCAGTGCAGGCGGGAGGGATTGTTAATTGCGCTACCGAACTGCCCCTAATCAAAACGAAACAAAACGGCCTAAACCCAGCCGTCAGAAAACACAGAAAATTTAACTTTTTTCAATGTGTCAATCACTCTCGAGTCATCTGAGACCCACGAGCTAAGCCCAAGGGACTACTAGGGGGGCACTTGAACATTCGTAGTGTCATTCCAAAAAGTGATCAAATTCAACATCTACTCACAGACTCCAACCTTGACTTTCTCTGCCTCTCAGAGACATGGCTCCATAAAAACTCTCCATCTGCTGCTTTGATTGTGCCTGGCTACAATGTTTTCAGGAGAGACAGGACTGAAGGAAGAGGAGGGGGTGTGATGATTTACATTAAAGAACATATCCGATGTAAACAAATTGAGTGGTCATGTGATAATGAACTAGAACGTATTGGCCTGAACATTACACTGTCTCCCCAAATGTCTTTTACCCTCATTGGAATGTATAGGCCACCTTCCACCAAAAGTGTGTTTTTTGATCAGTTTAATAACATGCTTAGGGAATGTGATTTTGGGAAAGAGGTCATCTTAATGGGAGATTTTAACATTAATTATGAAGACAAGTGTTGTAGGAAAACCCTCAAACGGATCACTAATACCTTTGACCTTACACAGCTAGTTAAAGGGCCAACCAGGGTGACTTGTTGCTCTAAAACACAGATTGATTTGGTGTTCAGTAATAAACCAGAGAGAGTGACTAAATCATTCAATATGGTTACTGGGCTATCTGATCATAATCTGACACTTATAGCCAGAAAGCTGTCTAAGAGCAGGTTTAACCTCTCTACTGTTAGAAAGCCTGATCAACTAAGAATACCTAAGAGTGAATTAAGCTATTTTGAAAACGCAATTAAGGGAATTAACTGGAATGATCTCTTGTCCTATGCAGACGTGGAAGCTGATAGTCAAGTTTTTCTATCCACAATCCAGACTACATTAAATGGTTTCCTAAAGAAAATCAAATCCAAACCTGGCCAAAAGAGCACTCTTCCTTGGCTAAATGGAGAAATCTGGAAATTGATGAAAGAACGAGATTATTATCTAAAAATAGCCCTAAGATCCAAATTAGAGCATGACAGACGTAGGTTTACCATGTTGAGAAATAAGGTGATGAAAGAAATCAGACAGGCCAAGGCAAACTTTTTTATTAACATAATTGGTGAAGCAAAGGGAAATTCTAAACTGATCTGGGAGAATCTAAAAAAAGTTAACAGGGAAAGACCATAGTAACACTGCAAAAAGACTAGAAATCATGGTGAATAACAATCTAACACAGGATGCAGTCGAAATAGCAATAGCCTTCAATTCCTACTTTATTGACTCTGTCAGGGTACTGACACAGAACCCCTCCACTGGTTTCTTGGGCTCAGTGCTAGTAAATGATGCTCAACCTGTCTTCATCATAAGGGAGGTTTCTGAGTCAAAGGTGGACAAGGTGATCAGCTCACTAAAGAACTCTAAAGCCAAAGATGTGTTTGGGATGGACTCTACCTTTCTTAAAAACTACAAAGAGTCACTCATTGGCCCCATTACTAAGGTCACCAACACATCTATTGGTCTCGGGGTGTTTCCAAGGGTATGGAAGTCGGCCATAATAACGGCCATCTTTAAATCAGGCGACCCTGCTGACGTGAGTGACTACAGGCCCATTAGTATACTACCTGTGGTGTCAAAGGTTGTTGAAAAGTGTGTAGCAGAACAACTGATTGCCCACCTCAACAACAGCCCCTTCACATTACATTCCATGCAGTTTGGCTTCAGAGCGAAACACTCCACAGAAACGGCCAACTGCTTTCTTCTGGAAAATGTGAAGTCCAAGATGGACAAAGGGGGTGTTGTTGGGGCTGTGTTTCTGGACCTAAGGAAGGCTTTTGATACTGTTAACCATGAGATTCTCATCACAAAATTGTCCAAGTTCAACTTTTCCCCCGATGCCTTGAGATGGATGAAATCATACCTTGAAGGCAGAACTCAGTGTGTCAGAGTGAGCAATGAGCTGTCGCCCACTCTTAGCTATGATGTGGGTGTGCCCCAAGGGTCAATACTGGGGCCCCTCCTGTTCAGCCTGTACATTAATGATCTGCCTTCTGTCTGTACTGGGTCTGAAGTTCAAATGTATGCAGATGATACAGTGATATATGTGCATGCAAAGAGCAAACAACAAGCTGCACAAGAACTCACTACTGTAATGGTCCAGGTTACAAAGTGGCTCAGTGACTCGTGTTTGCATCTCAATGTGAAAAAAACTGTTTGCATGTTCTTCACAAAGAGGGCAACCGTTGCTACTGAGCCAGATGTCTATGTGTCAGGGGAGAAGCTACAGGTGGTATCTGATTTTAAGTACCTTGGCATCATACTTGATTCCAACCTCTCTTTTAAAAAGCATGTGAAAAAGGTAATTCAAATAACCAAATTCAACCTAGCTAATTTCCGATTTATACGAAATTGTTTGACTACAGAGGTAGCAAAACTGTACTTCAAATCTATGATACTCCCCCACTTAACATACTGCTTGACTAGTTGGGCCCAAGCTTGCTGTACAACATTAAAACCTATTCAGTCTGTCTACAAACAGGCTCTCAAAGTGCTTGATAGGAAGCCCAATAGCCATCATCACTGTCACATCCTCAGAAAGCATGAGCTCCTGAGTTGGGAAAATCTTGTGCAATACACCGATGCATGTCTTGTATTCAAGATCCTAAATGGCTTGGCTCCCCCTCCACTCAGTATTTTTGTTAAACAGAAAACCCAAACATATGGCAGCAGATCCACAAGGTCTGCCATGAGAGGTGACTGTGTAGTTCCCCTAAGGAAAAGCACCTTTAGTAAATCCGCTTTTTCTGTGAGAGCTTCCCATGTCTGGAATACACTGCCATCAGACACACATAACTGCACCACATATCACACTTTCACAAAATGCTTGAAGACATGGCTAAAGGTCAATCAGATTTGTGAACATGGTCCCTAGCTGTGTGTTGCCGCTTTCCATGTCTGTTGTCTGTAACTTGTGAGGTGTGGAAACACTTTGTTGCTTTTATGAATTTTGTCTTGCTGCTTTTTGTTCTATGTTGCTCTGTCTGTATGCTACGTCTTGCTTGTCCTATGTTGCTATGTCTGTATGCTATGTCTTGTTCTATGTTGCTATTGTCTATATTGTAATTGTTTTTAATAACCTGCCCAGGGACTGCGGTTGAAAATTAGCCGGCTGGCTAAAACCGGCACTTTTACTGAAACGTTGATTAATGTGCACTGTCCCTGTAAAAATAAACTCAAACTCAAACTCAAACTCAACTGTGTCCAAATATAATTTATATTTGTCATCCTGATTTCTGGACCTTTTTTGGAATATCATTATATCTGGGGGTTTTTAGGTTAACGGTCAGAGCCCAGGTCTGACAGAACCTGTGAAGACGATCTAGGTGCTGCTGTAACCCCTCTTTAGTGGGAGACGGCAGCACCAGGTCATCTGCGTACAGCAGACACTTGATTTCAGTGATGTGTAGGGTGATACCAGGTGCTTCTGATTCTTCTAATGTTTTTGCCAATTCATTAATGTAGATGTTAAATAGTGTTGGACTTTTTGGGCAGCCCTGTTTCACTCAACGTCCCTGAGAGAAGAAGTCTGTTTGCTTGTTGCCAATTTTACCGCACATTTGTTTTTAGTGTACATTGATTTAATAACATCACATGTTTTCCCTCCAATAAAACTTTCTATTAGTTTATAAAAAAGACCTTCGCGCCAAATTGAATCAAATGCTTTCTTGAAATCTACAAAACACGAGTAGATTTAGCCTTTATATCGGTTTACTTGTTTGTCAATTAGAGTGTGGAGGGTGTAAATGTGGTCTGTTGTACGATCATTATTTAGAAATCCAATCTGGCTTCTGCTCAGGACGTTGTGTTCGTCAAGGAATTGGTGTAGTCTGCTATTTATAACTACAGAGAGCAACGTGTATTACCTAATTACTCATCATAAAACATTTCTTAAAAATACACAGCGTACAGCAATTGAAAGACACAGATCTTGTGAATCCAGACAATATTTCAGATTTTCTAAGTGTTTTACAGCGAAAACACAATATAGCGTTATATTAGCTTAGCACAGTTGCAAACCACACAACAGCATCGATTCCAGCCAAACATAGCGATAACGTATTCACCACCAAAATATATTAATTTTCACTAACCTTCTCAGAATTCTGCAGATGACAGTCCTGTAACATCATATTACACAATGCATATAGAGTTTGTTCGAAAATGTGCATATTTAGCGGCACAAATCGTGCTTATACAATGAAAATAGTGTCCAAATACTCAAGCAATCTGTCCGGCGCCATCTTGGAAAGACACCTATTCTTATCGAAAACTATTCATAAACTTGACTAAAAAAATACAGGTTGGACAGCAATTGAAAGACAAATTAGTTCTTAATGCAACTTCTTGCCACTATAGGGGGTGCTGTTTTCGCATTAGCATAATTTCCTCTACAGATTAAACTGCCTCTTATTCAATTATTGCTCTTACATATGCATATAATTAATACCATTGGATAGAAAACAATCTATAGTTTCTAAAACCGTTTCAATTTTGTCTCTGAGTTAAACAGAAGTCATTTGACAGCACTTTCCCTGACCAAGAAGAAGAATGCAAGATGTGTATGCTCGCTTCAACGCTCTGCCTATATATGGTCACGCCACCTATGACCCGAAACACACTTCATTCGTCTTCCTCTGGGTGTCAAGACGACGTCAGAGGAGAAATTTTTTGTTTACCTTGTACTGACGTGAAATAAGACCTATTTCTTTGGCGTGACCGACAACTTCCGGTTCTTTGACTCGCGCTATTTGGAGGTGCGATTGTCTACTGTTTTGCTGCCGTTACGGATGAAAACTATCTCCGTCTCGAAGTTTGTTTGATACATGTGACCATATCATCTTAATGTATGTTTTTTCAATATAGTTTAATCAGATTATTTGAATTTTTTCGGGAGTTTTGCCGTGTTCCGTTCTGTGACTTTTTTTTACTTTGGCCAGTCGACCAGTACATATGCTAAATGAAGAGGGAAAGTTGCCATTATGAATGGATTGAACGACTCATCAGGACTAAGGACACATTGATCAACATTCTGATGAAAGATCAGCAATAGTAAGACCCAATTTACGATGTTATTTCATATATCTGTCGTGCATGTGAACTGGTCGCGGGCGCCCAGCTGGTTCTGGCTGGCGTGGCTATGCTAATTTAGCGCTACATTTTGTTTTCGCTATAAAACATTTAATAAATCTGAAATATTGTTTGGATTCACCAGATGTTGGGCTTTCAATATCTGTACGCTGTGTATTTTTCTGAAATGTTTTAAGATAAGTAATTAGTTATATGACGTTGGTCTCTGTAATTGTTCTGGCTGCGTCAGCACTATTTCAGATTGCAGCTGCAATGTAGAACTGTGATTTATACCTGAAAAATGCACATTTTTCAAAAAAAACTATGCTATACCATAAATATGTTATCAGACTGTCATCTTAGGAAGTTGTTTCTTGGTTAGTGGCTATATATATTTTTATTTAGTCGAATTAGTGATAGCTACTGACGCAGGAAAAAACTGTTGGAGTAAAAAAATTGTGTCTTATGCTAACGTGGTTAGCTAATAGATTTACATATTGTGTCTTCCCTGTAAAACATTTTAAAAATCTGAAATGGTGGCTTTATTCACAAGATCTGTATCTTTCATCTGGTGTCTTGGACTTGTGATTTAATGATATTTAGATGCTACAATTTACTTGTGACGCTATGCTAGCTATGCTACTCAGTGGGGGGGGAGTGGGGGGTGATCCCGGATCCGGGTTGGTGACTCGTTAAAGGTTAATGCAATCGCTGAATTACATTTTTAAAATTAACCTTACTGTGCAATACAGGGTGCAATACAGGGTGCGATAACGCAAGGCTACACGGCAAATAATGGCGTCTTATGCATTTTACTTTTTCAACAGAACAACGAATTATCAGCATAAATAGTTCTTACTATTAGCTGAACTCCCATCAGAATCTTGGGAAAGGTGTCATTTGGCCAAAAGAATCGTTGCTGGGTTGGAGAATGTTTCCTTCCACGTTGCAATTAGCAGTACACAATGGCATGCGAGTGAGAGATACCCAACTCAATACAACGTCAGAAAATGAAATGCCCGAAAATCGCAATATACTGACATAAACTGATATAAATCGGTTTAAAATAACAAGATTATGATGTCTTTAAAGCCTATATCGAATAAAAACAGAGCCGGATATATCTAGGAGCTAAAACCAGAGCTTCTAAAACGACATGCCAAGACCCTCTCTGCGTCAGCGCGAAGATCCAAAAGGGTGGACACATCGATTCCAATCAATTTATAGACTTTCGGCTCTGCGTAGAAACTCAATTTCAAGTCTCCCTATTCGCTAACAACCAGGGGAAGGCGTATGCAGTGCATCTCAACCAATAGAGGACAGGCAAATTAATACACAGGTCTCAGAACAACCAGCAAAATTCTGCATTCTGACATACACATAGGAAAATTGCTCTAAGTCGAGTTCTGTTTCACCCACAGATATAATTCAAACGGTTTTAGAAACTAGAGAGTGTTTTCCATCCAATAGTAATAATAATATGCATATTGTACGAGCAAGAATTGAGTACGAGGCAGTTTAATTTGGGAACACCAAGAAAAAAATAGTGCTAACAGCTCCCCCTATTGACAAGAAGTTTAACGCAAATTCCTCTGTAATTATTTGGGTCAAATTTGTCTCCATTTTTATAGATTGGTGTGATCAATCCCTGGTTCCAAATATCGGGGAAAATACCTGCCGTGAGGATAATGTTGACGAGTTTGAGTATAGCCAATTTGAATTTGTGGGCTGTATATTTGATCATTTCATTTAAAATACCATCAGCACCACAGGCCTTTTTGGGTTGGAGAGTGCGTAGTTTTTCCAATAATTATTCTTCTGTAATTGGGGTATCCACAGGATTCTGATAGTCTTTGACTGCTGATTCAAGGATTTGTCATTTTTCTTGTATATCTTTTTGATCTAGGCTCTTTGTTATATTGCTGTAGTGGTTTGCAAAGTGATTTCTCTCTCTCTCTCTCTCTCCCCCTCTCTCTCCCCCTCTCTCTCTCCCCCTCTCTCTCTCCCCCTCTCTCTCTCCCCCTCTCTCCCTCTCCCTCTCCCTCTCCCTCTCCCAGGACCATTATTATTGATCACTGTATGGAGTTTGTTATCATATGTATGGTTCGTTCTACAGAAGTGTTGTAAATTGGGTGTTGTAAAAATCTGTATCCTATTTCTCCCAAAGTTTCAGCACGTCTTCCAACCTGTGTCAACTGGGTGGTGATTCCATCCAATGGCATTGAGGAGTACACTGCCCTACATTGGCTTCATCAGTAAGTGCATCGACGACGTCGTCCCCACAGTGACTGTACGTACATATCCCAACCAGAAGCCATGGATTACAGGCAACATCCGCATCGAGCTAAAAGCTAGAGCTGCCGCCTTCAAGGAGCGGGAGACTAATCCGGACACTTATAAGAAATGCTGCTATACCCTCAGACGAACCATCAAACAAGCAAAGCGTCAATACAGGATTAAGATTGAATCCTACTACACCGGCTCTGACGCTCATCAGATGTGGCAGGGCCTGAAAACTATTACATATTACAAAGGGAAACCCAGATGAGAGCTGCCCAGTGAAGCTAGCTGCCCAGTAATGCGAGCCTACCGGACGAGCTATATATCTTTTATGCTCGCTTCGAGGCAAGCAACACTGACTATAGCTCAGCGTTCAACACCATAGTGCCCATGAAGCTCATCACTAAGCTAAGGACTCTGGGACTAAACACCTCCCTCTGCAACTGGATCCTGGACTTCCTGACATGCCTCCCGAAGGTGGTAAGGGTAAGCAACAACACGTCTGCCACGCTGATTCTCAACACTGGGGCCCCTCAAGGGTGTGTACTTTGTATTAGGAGGTCAGAGAACTGGCAGTGTGGTGCCAGGACAACAACCTCTCCCTCAATGTGAGCAAGACAAAGGAGCTGATCGAGGACTACAGGAAAAGGAGGGCCGAACAGGCCCCCATTAACATCGACGGGGCTGTAGTGTAGTGGGTCGAGAGTTTCAAGTTCTTTGGGGTCCACATCACCAACGAACGATCATGGTCAAAGCATACCAAGACTGTCGTGAAGAGGGCACGACAAAACCTTGTCCCCGTCAGGAGACTGAAAAGATTTGGCGTGGGTCCCAAGATCCTCAAAAGGTTCTACAGCTGCACCATCAAGAGCATTCTGACCGGTTGCATCACCACCTGGTATGGCAACTGCTCGGCATCTGACTGTAAGGCGATACAGAGGGTAGTGCGAACGGCCCAGTACATCACTGGGGCCAAGCTTCCTGCCTTCCAGGACCTATACAATAGGCGGTGTCAGAGGAAAGCCCATAAAATTGTCAGAGACTCCAGTCACACAAGTTATAGACTGTTTTCTCTGCTACCGCATGGAAAGCGATACCGGAGCGCCAAGTCTAGGACCAAAAAGCTCCTCAACAGCTTCTACCCCCAAGCCATAAGACCGCTGGACAATTCATAAAGTCGCCACCGTCAAGTTACATTGACCCCCCCCCCCTTTTGTACAAATTACCTCAACTAACCTGTACCCCCGCACACTGACTCGGTACCGGTGCCCCCTGTAAATAGCCTCGTTGTTGTTATTCTTATTGTGTTACTTTTTATTATTACTTTTATTTTAGCCTACTTGGTAAATATACTCTTCTTGAACTGCACTGTTGGTTAAGGGCTTGTAAGTAAGCATTTCACGGTAGATTCTACACTTGTATTCGGTGCATGTGACAAATAAAGTTTGATTTGATTCCTATGGGTTAGGAGTGACCAGACAATGATCAGAAAACATCGTCTTCTTCAAATTGGGTTGCCTATGGTTTGTAAACCAAAGACGAAAGTAATATCCAGGAGCCAAGACAAAGCACTCCCCTCGCCCGTACCAACTCACTCAGAGAGCCCTTGTATTGCTGAGGATAAACTCAGAGGATTACTTCCAGAGAGGATCAATAAACCCATGATGCAATTCATGTTCCACTTTTCAATAATAATACAAGTATGAAATTCAAATGAACAAATCCCCCCCTGTTATTTTACAACATATAAACCTCAGTAACAGTTAAACATTTAATTTGGGAGGTAATTTCATCTGTTATACGTGTCAAGTCTTGAAACCCTGAAGAAGACACAGTGACGTTGGTAAATACCCAATAAATTACTGGGAGTTTATAGATGGAGCGTGCAACTTTCTATATTTTGATATTTCATTTTAAAGACTTGAAATCTGACAAACGTGGCATATAATTAGGCTCCATTCTTTTCTGTAATTTTGCATAAACTCAGAAATAACGCAGTGCCTTACGGAAATCCGCTTCGCTCTGAAGTCAGCAGCGTTGCTGGCTCGAACGGTAGTGGCTATTGGAGGGTCTAATTAACACGTTCCATAATTGTCACTCCCTTGTGCACATGGAGGAGGCGCACGGGAGCGTGCAAATGGTGGGCCGAAGGGGAGAGGGGAAGGGAGTGATTTGGTATTCAGCCAAAGATTTATACCAGGATATTGATCCCAAGATCCACAACTGCAGTCAGGTCAAGACAGTGGTGAGGATGGCGAGCACGCAGATGACTCTTCCTTACATGGTTTCTTTACAGTTTGCACAGAAATTCTTCAGTTGTGGAAACCCAGAGTTTGCAATCTCGGGGGGTTGGTCTCAGACCATCCCGCAGGTGAAGAAGCCAGATGTGGAGGTCCTGGGTTGGCATGGTTACATGTGGTCGGTGGTTGTGAGGCCGGTTGGAAGTACTGCCAAATTTTCCAAAACGACTTTGAATGCAATTTATGGTAGAGAAATGAACATTAAATTCACCGGCAACAGCTCTGGTGGACAATCTTGCAGTCAGCGTGCCAATTGCACACTCCCTCAAAACTTGAGATTTCTGTGGCATTGGGTTGAGTGCAAGTTGCGTTGTGTAACGACTGCCTAAAGACTCTAAGTTCTAAAGGCTCTAAATTCTAAAGACTCTAAATTCTAAAGACTCTAAATTCTAACGACTCTAAATTCTAAAGACTCTAAATTCGAAAAACTCTCAATTCTAAACATTTTGAATTCTAAACATTCTAGACTTTAAAGATTTCCCATTACTGTTCTAAAGGTGGAGGTTTTATGAACCAGTAGCCTAAAAAACAGGAACAGAGCCTTCTTTCCATCATGAGTTATAGTCTCTGTTTAGAGTGGATCGAGGATTGCTCCTTGCTACCAATTCATCAGAAGGACCTAATACAATCTCAGGGCAGGAGACCCCAAATCCTCAGCACTATTTATTAGGCCAATGTCAGCCCTTCTACCTCATCCATCCACAGCACCCACAGGGGATTCAACACACATTCAGACCTCCAGATCATTCATTCTGTGTGTGTGTGTGTGTGTGTGTGTGTGTGTGTGTGTGTGTGTGTGTGTGTGTGTGTGTGTGTGTGTGTGTGTGTGCATGGTTGGGTAGGTTACTTTCTAAATGTAATTTGTTAAAGTTACAGGTAGTCTAAAATTGTAATCATTAATTTAACTTTTGTTTGTGTTTGTGCACAGATCCCCAGGACCAGATTGCTTAGGGGACTCTTCTCCAGGTTCATCTCTCTGTAGGTGATGGCTTTGTTATTGAAGGTTTAGGAATCGATTCCTTTTAGGTAGTCTCTTTCTCTCTCTCACGCTCCTCCTCCCTTTCCCCCTCCCTCACTTCCTTTTAGGTAGTCTCTCTCTCTCTCTCTCTCTCTCTCTCTCTCTCTCTCTCTCTCTCTCTCTCTCTCTCTCTCTCTCTCTACCCCTCTCTCTACCCCTCTCTCTACCCCTCTCTCTACCCCTCTCTCTACCCCTCCCTCTACCCCTCCCTCACTTCCTTTTAGGTAGCATCTCTCTCTGTTTCTCTCTCTCACTATCTCTCCTTCTCTCTCTCTAGAAAGAGAGGGAGCTGGAAGTAGAGGATTTCTTTGAGGGGGACCAGACGAGAGAGAGAGAGAGAGAGAGAGAGAGAGAGAGAGAGAGAGAGAGGGAGAGAGAGAGAGAGAGGTGTCAAAGACCATTAGCCCAACAATGGCAGGAGAGTCGAATAGTCTACCCCAACCAAATGGAGAGGCCCTAGAAGCTCCCTCCTGCTGTTCAGAGGTAATTAAAATACAGTACCCTGTGAGTGTAAAGAATGATAAGGCAAGAAAAGAGCACAAAATGAAGCTTCTTATGGAAAATCAAGAGACACTTTTTGCTGACTATTACAAAAATGGGAACATCAGCAACCTTATCTTCCACACAAACCATCCCCTGGCATGGCACAGTGCTATATTAGCACACTACCCCTCTGTTAAGAGAGGGGGGGTTAACGAGGGGTGGAAACTCAGGATACTTGACAACGAGGACTCTGAGTCAGCTAATATAAATCTATATAAGTCTGGAACAGTATTGGTACAGGGCAACCCCAAACAGTTTCAGCTGGACTTTCACCTAATCAAAGAATTAGCCCAGCAGGAGAAGCTCTCCCTTGATAAAGATACCCCCACCCCAAGCGGGTCAGACCAGACCTCTTCATCATATAACCCCACAGACGAGCAACCCTCAGCAGACAGTCAACCTCCCAGTACAGAGCACTTCTCCCTCATTGAAATGAAGGATAAATTCACCCAGCTGGAGGTAAGGCAGGTTGAGCTGGAACTGCAGGTGATTACACTCCAGTCAGCACAGACCCAGACAACAGTCCAGCACAACAACAACACCCCCTTAACCAGACCAGGAGTGCTGGAGGTGGAGAGAGACACATCTGCACGCTGGACAGTGGTGAGACAACTTCAACAGGAGAAAGAGCAGAAGCAGGAGCAGGAGCAGAACAGAGCACTAGAGGAGAGGATCAGACTGCTGGAGGAGAAGGAGAGGGGGATGGAGGAGAGGATCAGACTGCTGGAGGAGAGGTTGAGGGGGATGGCATGTGACAGAGAACAACCCACTAGGGAGGTGGCCATCCCCACAGAGAAGCCAGCAGAACAGCCCACCTCAGCACCCGACAAAAGTCTCGACACCACAGCAGAACAGTCCACACCAGACCCTGACCATAGAGTCAACATCACAGCAGAACAGACAAAAGAAAAACCCCAAGCCCAGCAGCTCTCACCCCCCCTGAGCACCCCCCCTGTCAGCCACCCTGATAGCCCTCCTGACAACCCCCCCACACCCACTGAGGACAAACACAAGACAGATTTTTCTCCTTATGGACTCAAATGGGAAATATATAGAAGAAAAAAAACTTTTTCCCAAACACAGTGTGTCTAAACTCTGGTGTCCAAACACCCAGTGCGCCCTAGACCTTCTGTCTGAGGACAAACTAGGCTCACCTAGCCACATAATAATACACACAGGCACAAACGACCTGAGAGCACAGCAGGAAAGGGTGGCCACAGCACTGAAGGGAGTGATTGAAAAAGCTTCTTCTACTTTCCCCAATGCACAAGTGGTTATCTCCACCCTGCTACCACGAAAAGACTTCCACCCTGCTACAATACAGCGGGTAAACGCAAGCATTTCCCGTGACTGTGCCTCAAAACCAAATGTTTTCCTGGCCCACCACTCCACCCTGGACTTGAACAGCCTCTATGACCAGGTCCACCTCTACAAGGCAGCAGTGCCCACCTTTGCCCGGACTCTAAAGGACATCGCTCTCAAACGCAGCCCCAACACTTCACACAGGAGCAACAGATCAATAGACACCCCACCCAGACCAGCGAGACACCCTCCAAGACCTTCAGCACCCCACCCTGGACCTACACATAGAGGACCCACGCCAAGAGGACTTACATCCAGACCACAGCACCCCCAGACACACCCCCACCCCAACCAATCAACACCCCCCCACATCAACCATGCCCACACCCAATTTAGGCCCCCTCAGATCAGACCTATGCCACTCCTGCCCACCCCATGCACCCCACCCCCGCAAAGAGGGCATCAACATGGAAGTCACACATACGCCCAGGTAGTGACCGGGCAAACAGGCCCAACCCCCACTCTTACACTCGCCCAAGCCAACGGCATGTACCAGATGCTCAGCAGGCTCTGCTCACACTTACTGGCCTGAGGCCAAACCACGACCAACAACATTGGACACTTTATGGAACAAAAAGCCTTCACTATATCATCCTGGAATATCCAAGGCCTGAGGTCATCTGCCTTTGGCCTAAAGAGCAGGAACCCGGACTTCACCAAAGAAATCGGTAATGCAGACATTGTCATCCTGCAAGAAACCTGGTACAGAGGAGACGGACCCACTGGTTGCCCTCTAGGTTACAGAGAGCTGGTAGTCCCATCCACCAAACTACCAGGTGTGAAACAGGGAAGGGACTCAGGGGGAATGCTAATTTGGTATAGAGCAGACCTAACTCACTCCATTAAATTAATCAAAACAGGAACATTTTACATTTGGCTAGAAATTCAAAAGGAAATTATCTTAACAGAGAAAAATGTCCTCCTGTGTGCTACCTATATCCCCCCACTAGAATCCCCATACTTTAATGAAGACAGCTTCTCCATCCTGAAGGAGGAAATCAATCATTTCCAGGCCCAGGGACATGTTTTAGTCTGTGGCGACCTAAATGCCAGAACTGGACAAGAACCTGACACCCTCAGCACACAGGGGGACAAACACCTTCCTGCAGGTGACAGCATTCCCTCCCCCATATGCCCCCCTAGGCACAACTATGACAACATAACCAACAAAAACGGGTCACAACTCCTGCAGCTCTGTCGCACGCTGGGTATGTACATAGTCAATGGTAGGCTTCGAGGGGACTCCTATGGTAGGTTCACCTATAGCTCATCTCCTGGCAGTAGCACTGTAGACTACATTATCACTGACCTCAACCCAGAGTCTCTCAGAGCGTTCACAGTCAGCCCACTGACACCCCTATCAGACCACAGCAAAATCACAGTCTACTTGAACAGAGCTATACTCAATCATGAGGCATCAAAGCCAAAGGAACTGAGTAACATTAAGAAATGCTATAGATGGAAGGAATGCAGTTTGGAAACCTACCAAAAAACAATTAGACAACAGCAAATTCAATCCCTTTTAGACAACTTCCTGGGTAAAACGTTCCACTGCAATAGTGAAGGTGTAAACTTGGCAGTAGAAAATCTTAACAGTATATTTGACCTCTCAGCTTCCCTATCAAATCTAAAAATCTCAAATAGAAAACCGAAGAAAATGAACAACAATGACAAATGGTTTGATGAAGAATGCAAAAATCTAAGAAATAAATTGAGAAACCTGTCCAACCAAAAACATAGAGACCCGGAAAACCTGAGTCTACGCCTTCACTATGGTGAATCACTAAAACAATACAGAAATACACTACGGAAAAAGAAGGAACAGCACGTCAGAAATCAGCTCAATGTAATTGAAGAATCCATAGACTCTAACCACTTCTGGGAAAATTGGAAAACACTAAACAAACAACAACACTTCTCCAATCTTTTTGGCTCTATAACAAAGAATAAAGAGCAAAAACATATACATGATCAAATACAAATCCTAGAATCAACTATTAAAGACTACCAGAACCCACTGGATTCTCCAATTACCTTGAACGAGTTACAGGACAAAATAAAAACCCTCCAACCCAAAAAGGCCTGTGGTGTTGATGGTATCCTTAATGAAATGATCAAATATACAGACAACAAATTCCAATTGGCTATACTAAAACTCTTTAACATCGTCCTTAGCTCTGGCATCTTCCCCAATATTTGGAACCAAGGACTGATCACCCCAATCCACAAAAGTGGAGACAAATTTGACCCCAATAACTACCGTGGAATATGCGTCAACAGTAACCTTGGGAAAATACTCTGCATTATCATTAACAGCAGACTCGTACATTTCCTCAATGAAAACAATGTACTGAGCAAATGTCAAATTGGCTTTTTACCAAATTACCGTACAACAGACCATGTATTCACCCTACACACCCTAATTGACAACCAAACAAACCAAAACAAAGGCAAAGTCTTCTCATGCTTTGTTGATTTCAAAAAAGCCTTCGACTCAATTTGGCATGAGGGTCTGCTATACAAATTGATGGAAAGTGGTGTTGGGGGTAAAACATACGACATTATAAAATCCATGTACACAAACAACAAGTGTGCGGTTAAAATTGGCAAAAAACACACACATTTCTTCACACAGGGTCGTGGGGTGAGACAGGGATGCAGCTTAAGCCCCACCCTCTTCAACATATATATCAACGAATTGGCGCGGGCACTAGAACAGTCTGCAGCACCCGGTCTCACCCTACTAGACTCTGAAGTCAAATGTCTACTGTTTGCTGATGATCTGGTGCTTCTGTCACCAACCAAGGAGGGCCTACAGCAGCACCTAGATCTTCTGCACAGATTCTGTCAGACCTGGGCCCTGACAGTAAATCTCAGTAAGACCAAAATAATGGTGTTCCAAAAAAGGTCCAGTCGCCAGGACCACAAATTCCATCTAGACACTGTTGCCCTAGAGCACACAAAAAACTATACATACCTCGGCCTAAACATCAGCGCCACAGGTAACTTCCACAAAGCTGTGAACGATCTGAGAGACAAGGCAAGAAGGGCATTCTATGCCATCAAAAGGAACATAAATTTCAACATACCAATTAGGATCTGGCTAAAAATACTTGAATCAGTCATAGAGCCCATTGCCCTTTATGGTTGTGAGGTCTGGGGTCCGCTCACCAACCAAGATTTCACAAAATGGGACAAACACCAAATTGAGACTCTGCATGCAGAATTCTGCAAAAATATCCTCCGTGTACAACGTAGAACACCAAATAATGCATGCAGAGCAGAATTAGGCCGATACCCACTAATTATCAAAATCCAGAAAAGAGCCGTTAAATTCTACAACCACCTAAAAGGAAGCGATTCCCAAACCTTCCATAACAAAGCCATCACCTACAGAGAGATGAACCTGGAGAAGAGTCCCCTAAGCAAGCTGGTCCTAGGGCTCTGTTCACAAACACAAACACACCCCACAGAGCCCCAGGACAACAGCACAATTAGACCCAACCAAATCATGAGAAAGCTAAAAGATAAGTACTTTACATATTGGAAAGCATTAAAAAAAAACAGAGCAAATCTGAATGCTATTTAGCCCTAAACAGAGAGTACACAGTGGCAGAATACCTGACCACTGTGACTGACCCAAACTTAAGGAAAGCTTTGACTATGTACAGACTCAGTGAGCATAGCCTTGCTATTGAGAAAGGCCGCCGTAGGCAGACATGGCTCTCAAGAGAAGACAGGCTATGTGCTCACTGCCCACAAAATGAGGTGGAAACTGAGCTGCACTTCCTAACCTCCTTCCCAATGTATGACCATATTAGAGAGACATATTTCCCTCAGATTACACAGATCCACAAAGAATTCGAAAACAAATCCAATTTTGATAAACTCCCATATCTACTGGGTGAAATTCCACAGTGTGCCATCAAAGCAGCAAGATTTGTGACCTGTTGCCACAAGAAAAGGGCAACCAGTGAAGAACAAACACCATTGTAAATACAACCCATATTTATGTTTATTTATTTTAACTTGTGTGCTTTAACCATTTGTACATTGTTACAACACTGTATATATATAATATGACATTTGTAATGTCTTTATTGTTTTGAAACTTCTGTATGTGTAATGTTTACTGTTAATTTTTTTTTTTTCTTCACTTTTGTATATTATCTACCTCACTTGCTTTGGCAATGTTAACACATGTTTCCCATGCCAATAAAGCCCCTTGAATTGAATTGAATTGAATTGAGAGAGAGAGAGAGAGAGAGAGACTACCTAAAAGGAAGCGACCGAGCATCAGATATTGAAGCTCAGGGAAAGAGAGGGAGCTGGAAGTAGAAGGACTCTTTGAGCTTCAATATCTGACGCTCGGTCGTTGCTCTTTTGGCTTCATACTGTGATGACCAAGGTCCCTAATAATCACTACAGTTATGGCTATGTCGGTGACCTAACTTGGATTTTCCTGATCAGTTCTGAAGTTTAGTGGAAATGGCCATACTGGATTGGTACTTCAGTCTCCCCTGTTTTCTCGGCGGCGTCTCGTTGCCAAAACTATGGCTGTCGCCGAAAACAAAGACTGTTCTGTTGAGTTGTTTTTGGGAGTTATTAGAGGAAGGAAAGAGAGGAAGTCTCCACACCATTCTCTCACTTGAGTTTCTTACCTAGTTATTTTCTGATGATATCATTTTGCTCTTTTTGTAGCTTTAGGAACTATGTGTGTGTTTTCTATACCTGTTCTACACCGCTTCTCTCTCTGTAGACTTTACAGACGCTCCCCACCTCTTGGTTGAAACCCTTCTAATATAGTGTACCCTGCGCACACGACCCATGTGGAAATCCTGATCTCTAACTGCTGACCTAATGGTGGAAATAGCGTTCCAATTAATCTTAAAGCTGTTCAATGGGGTTGAGGTCAGGGCTCTGTAAAGGTCAGTCAAGTTCTTCCAAACCGATCTCGACAAACCATTTTGGCATTGCGTATGGTAATCTTAGGCTTGTGTGCGGCTGCTCGGCCATTTTTAGATGGCTCTGCGGTTTGAGATGAGTTGTTTCAGTATGTTCTTATCAGAATATGTCTAATTTGATGTTACCAGAATGTGTTGTGATAAAACGTACAATACAGCATCTAATACAGAGGCCCTCTGATAGGGATATAGAGAGCCTGGCTGGTGGTGTGGAGGCAGTGGAGAACACGGAGGACCTTCTCCGTGGTGCGGTACCCAGTTGAGCCAGCTGGTCGTGTTGTTGGTGGAGTAGATGACCCTGTTCCTTGTCCTCCTGAAAGATGGTTTTATCCTATATGCTGCTTGCAAGGTAACATTTTGTAATACGCCGGGAGTCAGGAAGCAGGTGCAGAAGGTCAGTTTGATAATGACTCAATGCAGATGACCAAAACATGAAGCGTACAGAACGTGAGAGAAATCAATACTCCCTAATGACTGCTGTTTACTGAGGGCTAAATAAAGGGGGTGTAATCAAGGAGATAATGATGACCAGGTGTGCGCGTAATGATGGCGAGCAGGTGTGTGTAATGATGGGGAGCGGGGGGTGCGTAATGACTGTTGCCAGGGTCAGTGGTTACCAGACCAGCGCTGGAGAGAGGGAGAGAGAGAGGGAGTAAGCGTGACAGTAACGCACCAGGTTTATATGATTTTTTTTATTGTGTTTTTAAATTGTATTTAAAAACAAATGGCAGACGGACAGCTTTAAATTATCTTTGTCATCATTGGACAGGCCTGCATTTGGAGCATACGGTTCTATAGAGCCCATTTATCCAAACACTGGTTTACTTTTGTATTCTCTGTGAAGATCAGAAATGTAGTGTTTGATGTTTGTGTTTCAGGTGCATGCGTTCCATGAACTTGGTTATAAACCCATCCTGCTAATGGGTCCAGGAAGGGTAATGAGCAGTGGGGTAACATTGTCACAACCTTGGGTCCAGTTGAAGTGGGCCCACACAAATTCACTTTAAAATAGATGGTCTATCTCTTAGTGCCTTCTTAAAAGTAAGTCAGATTCTGTATATTGAAATTAAAGAAATCAGAGCTTGACTCCCTGCATGTAACAAAAGTAAATTTATTGGAAGACTAGAGGTTGATAATTTACTGGTATGTGAATAACCAACCAGCCCTTAAGTAATTTAGCCTACATTTTATTATGTAACCCTTTAACCCGTTAGCTGGCTAACGTTAGCTAGGCTAGGGGGTGGGGTTAGGGTTAAGTGAAGTTGTCCGTGATGAGATTCGAAATCAAGACGTTCGCGCTATACGCCCACCCATTCACCCAGACCAACCACCCTTCTTTTGTTTTTTCCTTAAGTAACCATCTGTCTTATGTAACCATACCAAACGTAACACATCGTACTAATTTGAGTGTCCCGGTTTCCGATGTTAAGTGTTGTCTATGAGACCAGGCTATGTAGTGGTACGTCACCTCTCCATGACTCTCTGGGCTCTAGTGACACAACCCAGGCTCCTGGTAGGTTTAAAATGGTCTAAAATGAATGAATTCCATCAAGTGGCTTAAAGATCGAATTAGCATTTGGGAAAACAGCGCCACTACTTGCCCAATGCCTTTGTTTTTGTTTTGTTGTTGAAACAGAGGAGAGGAGTGTCCGGCAGCGCGGTACAATGGGGCAGGACCGATTTTGGGAAACTCTACGTTAGGCTACGTGCTGCCCTTTAATTTTGCACATTTTATTGTCAAAGACGATTTATGCTATTAGGTTCTCACATACATTTGACCATGCTATGATACCCAGTGGTGTAAAGTACTACTTAAGTAGTTTTTGGGGGTATCTGTACTTTACTTTACTATTTATATTTTTTACAACGTTTACTTCACTACATTCCTAAAGAAAATACTGTATTTTTTACTCCATGTTCCCTGACACCCAAAAGTACTCATTACATTTTGACATGAAAATGGTACAAATCATGCAAGAGAACATCCCTGGTCCTCCCTTGCCTCTGATCTGACTCACTAAACAGAGAACATCCCTGGTCCTCCCCTGCCTCTGATCTGCCTCACTTCACATAAATGCTTTGTTTGTAAATGAATGTCTGAGTGTCTGAGTGTCTGAGTGTCTGAGTGTCTGAGTGTCGGAGTGTCTGAGTGTCTGAGTGTCTGAGTGTCTGAGTGTCTGAGTGTCTGAGTGTCTGAGTGTCTGAGTGTCTGAGTGTCTGAGTGTCTGAGTGTCTGAGTGTCTGAGTGTCTGGGTGTCTGGGTGTCGGGGTGTCTGGGTGTCGGGGTGTCGGGGTGCCGGGGTGCCGGAGTGTCGGAGTGTCGGGGTGTCGGGGTGTCGGGGTGTCTGAGTGTCTGAGTGTCGGGGTGCCGGGGTGCCGGGGTGCCGGGGTGCCGGGGTGCCGGGGTGGCGGGGTGTCGGGGTGTCGGGGTGTCGGGGTGTCGGGGTGCCGGGGTGCCGGGGTGCCGGGGTGTCGGAGTGCCGGAGTGCCGGAGTGCCGGAGTGTCGGAGTGTCGGGGTGTCGGGGTGTCGGGGTGTCTGAGTGTCTGGGTGTCTGGGTGTCGGGGTGTCTGAGTGTCTGAGTGTCTGAGTGTCTGAGTGTCTGAGTGTCTGGGTGTCTGGGTGTCTGGGTGTCTGGGTGTCGGGGTGTCGGGGTGTCGGGGTGCCTGAGTGCCTGGGTGCCTGGGTGCCGGGGTGCCGGGGTGTCTGAGTGTTGGAGTGTGCTCCTGACTATCCGTAAATAAATAAAAAACTAGAAAATCGTGCCGTCTGGTTTGCGTAATGTAATATAAGGAATTTGAATTAATTAATACTTTTACTTTGTATATTAATAAGCAATTCAGTTTTTTATACTTAAGTATATTTAAAACCAAATGCTTTTAGATTTTTACTCAAGTAGTATTTTACTGGGTGACTTTCACTTTTACTTGAGTCATTTTCTATTAAGGTATCTTTACCTTAACTCAAGTAGAACATTTGAGTCTTTTTCCACCACTGATGATACCCACAATACCAAGTACGGTGTGGTAGTCTTTGACCTAATGTGGGCATGCATGCAATACAAAAACACTTCAGTCTTTCATGGCTAATATCAGTTCACACAGGACTAAAATCTTGCCTAATTTTGTCACATGATCGATAAAGTTCTGGGGGGAGACGTGTTTGAAAATATACTAACGCGATTTGCAAAGTGTCCACTACAGTAAACTCTCATCCAAAGCGCCCTGAAACTCTCAAATTTCACCTGTGTTCATCATTGGTTAGTGCTATTCGGAATCCTTGGGACATCCCTAACCTAAACCCTAACCTTAACCCCTAACCTTAATCATAACACCTACCTAACCTTAACCAGTTAACATTTTTACTACAATGGGTTAGGGACGTCCAAAGGATCACAGATAGCAAGGACCGTTTATCAGCTGTGTTGGCACACGCAACGCACTGAATGAGTGTCAACAATCGAAGTGTGTGATGCTTTCGATATTGCTATTTACATTTTTTGCAGCGTCCATTCCATCCCTCCGTTTAAGCCACAGCAAGTTCTCGAAGAAAAAAAAATGTTGACTGACAAAAGAGACGTTGAATGCTTGCCAACTGGCTATGGAAAAACTTTGCTATATCACGCGTGGCCAGGATTGTGCAGTTTACTGTCAGAGGTAGGCTATACCCAGTGTAATGGCCAGAGAACACTATGGTGTTGGAGGGATGGGTGAATGTCCGCAAGTGAGGATGGGGGAATGTCTATAGCAAAATACACGGTTCTATCATTCCTATATCCCACTGTGATTATTTGTTCTAATGTGGAAAAGATGGGTTACCCAGTGCTATTATTATAATAAGTATTAAAGACAAAACCAGGTTGAGTTGTGCCTTCCACAGTCCAACATTACAGACGGGCAGAGAAATACAGAGCTGATCAAGATGGGTTCTGCTGGACCATCGTCCCAGCCATAGTCTTCCAGGAGCTGATCAAGATGGGTTCTACTGGACCATCGTCCCAGCCATACTCTTCCAGGAGCTGATCAAGATGGGTTCTACTGGACCATCGTCCCAGCCATACTCTTCCAGGAGCTGATCAAGATGGGTTCTACTGGACCATCGTCCCAGCCATACTCTTCCAGGAGCTGATCAAGATGGGTTCTACTGGACCATCGTCCCAGCCATACTCTTCCAGGAGCTGATCAAGATGGGTTCTACTGGACCATCGTCCCAGCCATACTCTTCCAGGAGCTGATCAAGATGGATTCTACTGGACCATCGTCCCAGCCATACTCTTCCAGGAGCTGATCAAGATGGGTTCTACTGGACCATCGTCCCAGCCATACTCTTCCAGGAGCTGATCAAGATGGGTTCTACTGGACCATCGTCCCAGCCATACTCTTCCAGGAGCTGATCAAGATGGGTTCTACTGGACCATCGTCCCAGCCATACTCTTCCAGGAGCTGATCAAGATGGATTCTACTGGACCATCGTCCCAGCCATACTCTTCCAGGAGCTGATCAAGATGGATACTATGGAGGGAACCTGAGATGATGCAGGATAGTAATGACTTGCAGTACTCAAGTAGGGAGGAGATGAATGCATGGACAGTTTGATGAAAAAGCTTAGATTTTTATGTCAGATGGTTCAACACCATACTTGTCACGCCCTGGCCTTAGTTATCTTTGTTTTCTTTATTATTTTAGTTAGGTCAGGGTGTGACATGGGGGATGTTTGTGTGTTTTTGTCTAGTCGAGGGTGTTTGTAGTGTCTAGGGGGTTTTGGTAGAGTTTATGGGGTTGTGTAGGTGTCTAGGTATGTCTATGGTTGCCTGAGTGGTTCTCAATCAGAGACAGCTGTCTATCGTTGTCTCTGATTGGGAGCCATATTTAAGGCAGCCATAGGCATTAGACAGGTTGTGGGTAATTGTCTATGTCTAAACGTTAGTAGCTTGTGTCTGCACTTTCGTTTTGTAGCTTCACGGTCATTTGTTGTTTTTTGTTAGTTTGTAAAAGTGTTTGTTTCATCTTCGTTATATTAAAGAAGATGTATTCGTATCACGCTGCGCCTTGGTCCTCTCTGTCACGACTTCAACCGAGGCAGGCTCTCCTTCCCGTTCGGGTGGCGCTCGGCGGTCGTCGTCACCGGCCTAATAGCTGCCACTGACTGTTTTTCCTCCCCCTCCTTATGTGTTTATTTGTATCACCTGTGTTTAGGTAATTGGTAATTAGTGTGGCTTTATTAGTCAGCCAGCCCGTACGCTTCTTTGTGCGGGATTGTTCATTTGTACTTTTGGATTCGGGAGTGGATGTATGTATTGTGGACTGGGTTTTGTCTTCCGTGTTTGGACGTTTGTTTTTGACACCCAGTAAGTCCGTATTGGACATTGGTATGCCGGTTGTGCATTAAAAAGAAAGCACCGTATTGAAGCTCTGTTGTTCCTGCGTCTGACTTCACACCCCCCGACACCCAGAGCGTTACAGAATCCCGCACCACTAAAATGGAGTCAGCAGGAGCAGCAGCCAACCCTCTCCCATCGATGGAGGAACGGGTTCTCCACCACACCATCGTCCTCCATCGGATCGGATCAGCCATGGACCAAATGATGGAGAGAATGGAGCGATGGGAGAGGAGTGGGCTCCTCTCTCCACCTTCGGCTCCCCCCCCCCAGGACTCTCCATCCCCCGGCTCCAGCGCGCTCCGTCTTACGCTCCCGAGGGATTATGATGGAGCGGCGGCAGGTTGTCAGGGGTTCTTACTCCAACTGGAGCTATACCTGGCCACTGTTCGCCCCACTCCCTCGGGAGCGGAGAGGGTGAGTGTCCTCGTCTCCTGCCTAACGGGTCGTGCTCTGGAGTGGGCCAACGCAGTCTGGAATGGCCCGGACTCCGCGAAGGAGCACTACCCGGAGTTTACCCGTCGTTTTCGTGCCGTGTTTGACCACCCCCCAGACGGCCGAGCGGCGGGTGAGAGACTATTTCATCTCAGGCAGGAGAGGAGCTTCTCTAGGAGAGGAGCTTCTCTAGTAAGCTCAGTGCAGCGGAGCGTAACTATGATGTGGGGGATCGGGAGTTGTTAGCGGTGGTCAGGGCTCTGAAGGTGTGGAGACACTGGCTTGAGGGGGCTAAGCACCCCTTTCTCATCTGGACCGACCATCAGAATCTGGAGTATATTCGGGCAGCTCGGAGACTGAACCCACGTCAGGCAAGGTGGGCCATGTTTTTCACCCGGTTTCGGTTCACGTTGTCCTATAGACCCGGCTCCCAAAACGTAAAGGCAGACGCACTGTCCCGCCTTTACGACACGGAGGATAGGACCACCGAACCCACTCCCATCATCCCCGCCTCGAGGCTGATAGCGCCAGTGGTCTGGGAGGTGGACTCGGACATCGAGCGGGCGCTACGGGCGGAACCCGCACCTCCTCAGTGTCCGGCGGGCCGTAAGTACGTACCGCTTGGTGTTCGGGACCGACTGATTCGGTGGGCTCATGTCCTACCCTCCTCGGGTCACCCTGGGGTGACGAGGACAGTGGGGAGCCTTCGGGGGAGGTATTGGTGGCCTACCTTAGCTCGAGACGTTAGGGTTTATGTCTCCTCCTGTTCAGTATGCGCTCAGAGTAAGGCTCCTAGGCACCTTCCTAGAGGGAAGTTGCAACCCCTCCCCGTTCCACAACGGCCATGGTCTCATCTGTCCGTAGACTTCCTGACCGATCTTCCCCCCTCTCAGGGAAACACTACGGTTCTGGTAATTGTGGATCGGTTTTCTAAGTCCTGCCGTCTCCTCCCGTTGCCCGGTATGCCTACAGCCCTACAGACTGCGGAGGCCTTATTCACCCACGTCTTCCGGCACTACGGGGTGCCGGAGGACATCGTTTCTGATCGGGGCCCCCAGTTCACGTCCCGAGTATGGAGGGCGTTCATGGAGCGTCTGGGGGTCACGGTCAGCCTGACTTCCGGTTATCACCCCGAGAGTAATGGGCAGGTGGAGAGAGTGAACCAGGAGGTGGGTAGGTTTCTGCGGTCGTATTGCCAGGACTGGCCAGGGGAGTGGGCGAGATACATTCCCTGGGCCGAGATGGCCCAGAACTCACTACGCCACTCCTCTACTAATGTGTCCCCCTTTCAGTGTGTGTTGGGGTACCAGCCGGTCCTGGCACCATGGCATCCGAGCCAGACCGAGGCTCCTGCGGTGGAGGAGTGGGTACAGCGCTCCAAGGAGACCTGGAGGGCCGTCCAGGAGTCCCTCCAACAAGCTACGAGAAGGCAGAAGAGGAGCGCTGACCGCCACCGCAGTGAGGCCCCCGTGTTTGTACCGGGGGAAAGGGTCTGGCTCTCGACCCGAAACCTACCCCTCCGCTTGCCCTGCCGGAAGCTGGGGCCGCAGTGTGTAGGGCCCTTCAAAGTCCTGAGGAGAATAAACGAGGTGTGTTATCGATTAAAACTCCCTTCCTATTATCGTATTAACCCCTCGTTTCATGTGTCTCTCCTCAGGCCGGTGGTAGCTGGTCCCCTGCAGGACGGTGAGGTGCCGGAGGTCCCTCCTCCCCCTCTGGACATCGAGGGGTCCCCGGCGTACATTATACGGGCCATTCTGGACTCGAGACGCCGGGTGAGGGGCCTGCAGTACCTCGTGGACTGGGAGGGGTACGGTCCGGAGGAGAGGTGCTGGGTACCGGTGGAGGACATGTTGGATCCATCTATGTTAAGGGATTTCCATCGCCTCCATCCGGATCGCCCTGCGCCTCGTCCTCCGGGTCGACCTCGAGGCCGGTGTCGGCGCGCTGCGGGAGCCGCGCGTCAGAGGGGGGGTACTGTCACGACTTCAACCGAGGCAGGCTCTCCTTCCCGTTCGGGTGGCGCTCGGCGGTCGTCGTCACCGGCCTACTAGCTGCCACTGACTGTTTTTCCTCCCCCTCCTTATGTGTTTATTTGTATCACCTGTGTTTAGGTAATTGGTAATTAGTGTGGCTTTATTAGTCAGCCAGCCCGTACGCTTCTTTGTGCGGGATTGTTCATTTGTACTTTTGGATTCGGGAGTGGATGTATGTATTGTGGACTGGGTTTTGTCTTCCGTGTTTGGACGTTTGTTTTTGACACCCAGTAAGTCCGTATTGGACATTGGTATGCCGGTTGTGCATTAAAAAGAAAGCACCGTATTGAAGCTCTGTTGTTCCTGCGTCTGACTTCACACCCCCCGACACCCAGAGCGTTACACTCTCTTCCACAGAAAGACGATCGTGACAATACTCAGAGAATTGCTTTCATTTTTGGTGTAATTCTCATTTCTGGATAAGGCTTAAAATACCGGATAAAGTATTGCTATGTCACAAAATGGCGCAAAACACAGGGCCCTAATTATAAACAACCCAGTTCCTGGAAAAATACCCTCCTTTAGGTTTTCACAAATTTCTGCCCTGCTCAGCCGCGAAGTAGTAGGCCACACAAGCTCACAGAACGGGACCGCCGAATGCTGAAGTACGTAATAATTGTCTGTCCTCAGTTGCAACACTCACTACCGAGTTCCAAACTCACTCTGGAAGCAACGTCAGCACAAGTACTGTTCGTCAGGAGCTTCATGAAATGGGTTTCTTTGGCCGAGCAGCTGCACACAAGCCTAATATCACCATGTGCAATGCCAAGCGTCGGCTGGATTGGTGTAAAGCTTGACGCCATTGGACTCTGGAGCAGTGGAAACGCGTTCTCAGGAGTGATAAATCACACTTCATCTGGCAGTCCGACGGACATATCTGGGTTTGGCGGATGCCAGGAGAACGCTACCTACCCGAATGCATAGTGTCAACTGTGAAGTTTGGTGAAGGAGTAACAATGGCTTGGGGCTGTTTTTAATGGTTTGGGCTAGGCTTCTTAGTTCCAGTGAAGGGACATCTTAACACTACAGCATACAATGACATTTCTAGACAATTCTATGCTTCCAACTTTGTGGCAAAGGTTGGGGAAGGCCGTTTCCTGTTTCAACATGACAATGCCCCCATGCACAAAGTGAGGTCCATAGAGAAAGGGTTTGTGGAGATCGGTGTGGAAGAACTTGACTGGCTTGCACAGAGCCCTGACCTCAACCCAATTCGAACACCTTTGGGATGAACTGGAACACTGACTGTGAGCCAGGCCTAAATGCCCACATCAGTGCCCAACCTCACTAATGCTTTTGTGATTCAATGGAAGCAAGTCCCCGCAGCAATGATCCAACATCTAGTGGAAAGCCTTCCCAGAAGAGTGGAGGCTGTTATAGCAGCAAAGGGGGGGACCAACTCCATATTAATGCCCATGATTTTTGAATGAGATATTCGACGAGCAAGTATCCACTTATTATATTGGTAGAGCAGCTAGATAGCTAATTTCAATAGAGTCAATTCAAGTAGCTAGTGAGCTCAACAAGCTAGCTTGAACATCTAGCTATATGTAGATAGGCTAGCTTTAGTATTGTGTTTAACACGTACGTTGGAAAATGCACTGTTATTAAATAAGGTAATAATGAAACGCTAAATTCCTCAGTACTCGCTACATCAATATAAAAAACATTTAAAGTCGCAAAAGTGCATGCAAAATATACCTACATTCTAGCTTGTTAGCAGGCTACTGGTTCGATTGACACCTCGACACCAGATGTGCTTGCGCGCCAAAACATTGGTCGCCTCTACTGTTCTGTTTAAAGCATTACAGACACCTACCGCGTCACATCTGTGAAGCTGAAAGAAACGATTACTGGTCGTCAGTAACAGATGCCGGGGGTTGAGAACTCTCCCTCCATATTTCCTTACCTTCCCTCTCCCACTCCATCATCAAATACCTCTTTAAAGATAAGTGGTGAGATTGGGTTCCTTAATGCACACGCATACACACACACTCACACATATGCAAGTGCACACACACACACACACACACTATCTCACGCTAACACACCCAGATTCACAGTCTTTAAAGATGGGTGCTGAGATAGAGGTACTCCTAAATGGCTGTTAAGAGGATCACCTGAAGGACCTTGTCTGAACAGCACGCTACATATTAATGAATTATCTCTCTCTTCCTTTTCTCTCTTTTATAACTCTCTCGCTCTCTCTTTAATAACTCTCTCTATCTCTCTCTCTCTTTTTCACAACTCTCTCTCTCTCTTTCTTTTATAACTCTCTCTCTCTCTCTCTCTCTCTCTCTCTCTCTCTCTCCATTTTGTTACGTTACAGCATTATTCAAAAATGTATTACATAGATTTTTTTCCCCTCATCAATCTACACATCATCACAAAGTGAAAACAGGTTTTTAGAAATTTGTGCTAATTTATTGAAAATAAAAAACTGAAATATTAAATGTATGTAAATATTCAGACCCTTTACTCTGTACTTTGTTGAAACACCTTTGGCAGTGAATACAACCTCAAGGCTTCTTGGGTATGACGCTACAAGTTTGGCACACCTGTATTTGGGGAGTTTCTCCCATTCTTCTCTGCAGATCCTCTCAAGCTCTGTCAGGTTGGATGGGGAGTGTTGCTGCACCACAATTTTCAGGTCTCTCCAGAGATGTTAGATCGAGTTCAAGTCTGGGATCTGGCTGGGCCAATCAATGACATTCAAAGACTTATCCCGAAGCCACTTCTGCATTGTTTTGGCTGTGTGCTTAGGGTCATTGTCCTGTTGGAAGGCGAACCTTCGCCCAAGTCTGAGGTCCTGAGAATTCTGGAGCAGGTTTTCATCAAGGATCTCCCTGTTTTTTTCTCTGTTCATCTTGCCCTCGATCCTGACTAGTCTCCCAGTCCCTGCTGCTGAAAACATCCCCACAGAATGATGCTGCCACCACCATGCTTCACCGTAGGGATGGTGCCAGGTTTCCTCCAGATGTGACGCTTGGCATTCAGGTCAAATAATTCAACCTTGGTTTCATCAGACCAGAGAATCTTGTTTCTCACGGTCTGAGAGTCTTTAGGTGCCTTTTGGCAAACTCCATGCAGGCTGTAATGTGCCTTTTACTGAGGAGTGGCTTCCGTCAGGCCACTCAAACATAAAGGCCTGATTAGTGGAGTGCTGCAGAGATGATTGTCCTTCTGGATTGTTCTGCCATGTAAAGAAAGGAACTGGAGCTCTGTCAGAATGACCATCGGGTTCTTGGTCACCTCCCTGACCAAGGCTCTTCTCCCCCTATTGCTCAGTTTGGCCGGGCGGCCAGCTCTAGGAAGAGTCTTGGTGGTTCCAAACTTCTTCCATTTAAGAATGATGGAGGACACTTTGTTCTTGGGGACCTTCAATGCTGCATAAAGTTTGTGATACCCTTCCCCAGATCTGTGCCTCGATACAATCCTGTCTCAGAGCTCTCTGGACAATTCCTTCGACCTCATGGCTTGGTTTTTGTTTTGACATGCACAGTCATCTGTGAGACCTTGTATAGACAGTTGTGTGCTTTTCCAAATCATGTCCAATCAATTGAACTTACCACAGGTGGACTCCGATCAAGTTGTAGAAACATCCCAAGGATGATCAATGGAAACAGGATGCACCTGAGCTCAATTTCGAGACTCATAGCAAAGGTTCTGAATACTTATGTAAGTAAGATATTTCTTATTTTAAGTTTTTATACATTTGAAAACATTTCTAAATAGCTATTTTCGCTTTGTTATTATCGGGTATTGTGTATTGATTGCTGAGGAATTTTATTTATTTAATGAATTTTACAGTAATGCTGTAACGTAACAAACTGTGAAAAAAGTCTGAATTCTTCCCGAAGGGCACTATCCATATTCACAACCCTCCCTCTCACTTTCACACTCTCTCTCTCTCTCACATCTATCCTATATATTATAGAAGATTTTGTCTCTCTAAAGTGCACACTTAAATGCCAATCTTCCTGAGGAAAGTAGACAGTGATTATAAGACGAGCAGAAGAGTGACGTGAGACATCAGGCTCTGTAAGAGCTCATTTTGTACATGTCACCCATCTACTGGTGTGTGGGGCTCCCCCCACACATACACACTCACACCCAGAGCCATGTATTTAGAAAGCTGGGACATTGAGGTTTCTGCATTATGATGCATTAACATGACACTACAACATTCTATAACAGCCATGTTAGAACCCCATTAACATGACACGACAACATTCTATAGCAGCCATGTTAGAACCCCATTAACATGACACTACAACATTCTATAACAGCCATGTTAGAACCCCATTAACATGACACTACAACATTCTATAGCAGCCATGTTAGAACCCCATTAACATGACACTACAACATTCTATAGCAGCCATGTTAGAACCCCATTAACATGACACTACAACATTCTATAACAGACATGTTAGAACCCCATTAACATGACACTACAACATTCTATAACAGCCATGTTAGAACCCCATTAACATGACACTACAACATTCTATAACAGCCATGTTAGAACCCCATTAACATGACACTACAACATTCTATAACAGCCATGTTAGAACCCCATTAACATGACACGACAACATTCTATAACAGCCATGTTAGAACCCCATTAACATGACACTACAACATTCTATAACAGTCATGTTAGAACCCCATTAACATGACACTACAACATTCTATAGCAGCCATGTTAGAACCCCATTAACATGACACTACAACATTCTATAGCAGCCATGTTAGTACCCCATTAACATGACACTACAACATTCTATAGCAGCCATGTTAGAACCCCATTAACATGACACTACAACATTCTATAACAGACATGTTAGAACCCCATTAACATGACACTACAACATTCTATAACAGCCATGTTAGAACCCCATTAACATGACACTACAACATTCTATAACAGCCATGTTAGAACCCCATTAACATGACACTACAACATTCTATAACAGCCATGTTAGAACCCCATTAACATGACACGACAACATTCTATAACAGCCATGTTAGAACCCCATTAACATGACACTACAACATTCTATAACAGTCATGTTAGAACCCCATTAACATGACACTACAACATTCTATAGCAGCCATGTTAGAACCCCATTAACATGACACTACAACATTCTATAGCAGCCATGTTAGAACCCCATTAACATGACACTACAACATTCTATAACAGCCATGTCAGAACTCCATTAACATGACACTACAACATTCTATAACAGCCATGTTAGTACCCCATTAACATGACACTACAACATTCTATAACATCCATGTTATAACCCCATTAACATGACACTACAACGTTCTATTGCAGCCATGTTAGAACCCCATTAACATGACACTACAACATTCTATAGCAGCCATGTTAGAACCCCATTAACATGACACTACAACATTCTATAGCAGCCATGTTAGAACCCCATTAACATGACACGACAACATTCTATAGCAGCCATGTTAGAACCCCATTAACATGACACTACAACATTCTATAACAGCCATGTTAGAACCCCATTAACATGACACTACAACATTCTATAACAGCCATGTTAGAACCCCATTAACATGACACTACAACATTCTATACCAGCCATGTTAGAACCCCATTAACATGACACTACAACATTCTATAACAGCCATGTTAGAACCCCATTAACATGACACTACAACATTCTATAACAGCCATGTTAGAACCCCATTAACATGACACTACAACATTCTATAACAGCCATGTTAGAACCCCATTAACATGACACTACAACATTCTATAACAGCCATGTTAGAACCCCATTAACATGACACTACAACATTCTATACCAGCCATGTTAGAACCCCATTAACATGACACTACAACATTCTATAACAGCCATGTTAGAACCCCATTAACATGACACTACAACATTCTATAACAGCCATGTTAGAACCCCATTAACATGACACTACAACATTCTATAACAGCCATGTTAGAACCCCATTAACATGACACTACAACATTCTATAACATCCATGTTAGAACCCCATTAACATGACACTACAACATTCTATAACAGCCATGTTAGAACCCCATTAACATGACACTACAACATTCTACAACAGCCATGTTAGAACCCCATTAACATGACACTACAACATTCTATAGCAGCCATGTTAGAACCCCATTAACATGACACTACAACATTCTATAACAGCCATGTTAGAATCTTATTAACATGACACTACAACATTCTATAGCAGCCATGTTAGAACCCCATTAACATGACACTACAACATTCTATAGCAGCCATGGTAGAACCCCATTAACATGACACTACAACATTCTATAACAGCCATGTTAGAACCCCATTAACATGACACTACAATATTCTATAGCAGCCATGTTAGAACCCCATTAATATGACACTACAACATTCTATAGCAGCCATGTTAGAATCTTATTAACATGACACTACAACATTCTATAGCAGCCATGTTAGAACCCCATTAATATGACACTACACCATTCTATAACAGCCATGTTAGAATCTTATTAACATGACACTATAACATTCTATAGCATCCATGTTATAACACCATTAACATGACACTACAACATTCTATAACAGCCATTTTAGAACCCCATTAACATGACACTACAACATTCTATAGCATCCATGTTAGAACTCCATTAACATGACACTACAACATTCTATAACAGCCATGTTAGAACCCCATTAACATGACACTACAACATTCTATAACAGCCATGTTAGAACCCCATTAACATGACACTACAACATTCTATAGCAGCCATGTTAGAACCCCATTAACATGACACTACAACATTCTATAGCAGCCATGTTAGAACCCCATTAACATGACACTACAACATTCTATAACAGCCATGTTAGAACCCCATTAACATGACACTACAACATTCTATAACAGCCATGTTAGAACCCCATTAACATGACACTACAACATTCTATAACAGCCATGTAAGAATCCCATTAACATGACACTACAACATTCTATAACAGCCATGTTAGAACCCCATTAACATGACACTACAACATTCTATACCAGCCATGTTAGAACCCCATTAACATGACACTACAACATTCTATAACAGCCATGTTAGAACCCCATTAACATGACACTACAACATTCTATAACAGACATGTTAGAACCCCATTAACATGACACTACAACATTCTATACCAGCCATGTTAGAACCCCATTAACATGACACTACAACATTCTATAACAGCCATGTTAGAACCCCATTAACATGACACTACAACATTCTATAACAGCCATGTTAGAACCCCATTAACATGACACTACAACATTCTATAGCAGCCATGTTAGAACCCCATTAACATGACACTACAACATTCTATAACAGCCATGTTAGAATCTTATTAACATGACACTACAACATTCTATAGCAGCCATGTTAGAACCCCATTAACATGACACTACAACATTCTATAGCAGCCATGGTAGAACCCCATTAACATGACACTACAACATTCTATAACAGCCATGTTAGAACCCCATTAACATGACACTACAACATTCTATAGCAGCCATGTTAGAACCCCATTAATATGACACTACAACATTCTATAGCAGCCATGTTAGAATCTTATTAACATGACACTACAACATTCTATAGCAGCCATGTTAGAACCCCATTAATATGACACTACACCATTCTATAACAGCCATGTTAGAATCTTATTAACATGACACTACAACATTCTATAGCAGCCATGTTAGAACCCCATTAACATGACACTACAACATTCTATAGCAGCCATATTAGAACCCCATTAACATGACACTATAACATTCTATAGCATCCATGTTATAACACCATTAACATGACACTACAACATTCTATAACAGCCATTTTAGAACCCCATTAACATGACACTACAACATTCTATAGCATCCATGTTAGAACTCCATTAACATGACACTACAACATTCTATAACAGCCATGTTAGAACCCCATTAACATGACACTACAACATTCTATAACAGCCATGTTAGAACCCCATTAACATGACACTACAACATTCTATAGCAGCCATGTTAGAACCCCATTAACATGACACTACAACATTCTATAGCAGCCATGTTAGAACCCCATTAACATGACACTACAACATTCTATAACAGCCATGTTAGAACCCCATTAACATGACACTACAACATTCTATAACAGCCATGTTAGAACCCCATTAACATGACACTACAACATTCTATAACAGCCATGTAAGAATCCCATTAACATGACACTACAACATTCTATAACAGCCATGTTAGAACCCCATTAACATGACACTACAACATTCTATACCAGCCATGTTAGAACCCCATTAACATGACACTACAACATTCTATAACAGCCATGTTAGAACCCCATTAACATGACACTACAACATTCTATAACAGACATGTTAGAACCCCATTAACATGACACTACAACATTCTATACCAGCCATGTTAGAACCCCATTAACATGACACTACAACATTCTATAACAGCCATGTTAGAACCCCATTAACATGACACTACAACATTCTATAGCAGCCATGTTATTATAATATCCTGTAGAATGAATTGTTCCTCAGAGAAAAATTATAGACCAAATGTTAATTTTGTCTCGGCAACCGGATTGTAAAAATATGATTTCTTTCTTTCAGCATCTTGAGAGAATGAATGTACGGTTAGGGACCTAACTATAGTTAGGCCCATTCAAAATTAAACCGCGGGAAGAAATTAAATCTACTTTCACCCTTGTTCTAAACCTAACTTTAAACCTAACTCTAAACCTGACCTTAAATCTAAACCTAACCCTCAATCTAACTGTAAACCTAACTCTAAACCTAACCTTAAACCTAAATCTAAACCTAAATCTAAACCGAACCCTAAACCTAACTCTAAACCTAACCCTAAACCTAACATTATCAATCAGTTGCTTATCAACAGATAGTTTGTTGATAGTTTGACCATCTGTAGAGCTTCTACATATGGACAATTCACATCATCCAAATGAAGTGGGACCCTGAGTTACTTCTTGATTGCTTTGTGAAACACCCCCCTGCAACTAATAAGCAACTCATCTGAAAATTGATTAAATCCAATTTAAACTTTTCAATTTTGTGCAACTAGTTGCAAGCAACAGCCAATCAAAACGAATATTGACTCATTCGTAGGTTCAGAATTCCAACCCAGTTGTCAAGTCAACAACACAGGTGTCAGTCCTGTGCAACCTGCGATCAATGTTGACAGACCGGGAGATGTATAAAAATGTATAAAAATGCACATCATGGATTGTCATGGTTTATGTACACGATTTGGCAGTTAATACATTTCATTTTTGACTTCAACCTTTCCCTGACCAGTTTAAACTGGAATTTCCACCAGGAACTGTGCCAGCTAGCTTAATTCATTGCTAGCTTGATTAGCTCATTGTTAGCTAGCTACTGTAGCTTTGCAAAGTAATTTTGGCTCGCTAGCTAAATTGTACAAGCTGCATTTTGTCTATATCATACAATAACCAAACAATTGGAGAAACTAAATATTGTATGACACCAAGATGTAATGCAGCAGATGACATGGGATGAGTTTAGTTGCGTTTGAGTTGATTCATGTAACAGCAACGTTGTGTCGTGTAACTGCAGCCTAACTCTCTAAATATATGGCTCTGCTCACATCTATTTACAGGAGAGTGGAGCTCAGGGGGAGTGACAGCAATGAGACATCATGACGCGCCAAGCCATCTGCCAGTGTCTAGTGTGTAGCAGAACTCTGCACCGTTAGATGGGAACTCGCGGAGAGGTGTGTGTGTGTATCGGCATGGGTGTGTAAATGAACATTAAAGATCTAAATCTGTAGCCAAATCTGTAGCCAAATCAGTAGCCAAATCAACAGCCAAATCAGTGGCCAAATCACCAGCCAAATCACCAGCCAAATCAGTAGCCAAATCAGTAGCCAAATCAGTAGCCAAATCGGTAGCAAATCACCAGCTAAATCACCAGCTAAATCAGTAGCCAAATCAGTAGCCAAATCAGTAGCCAAATCACCAGCCAAATCAGTAGCCAAATCACCAGCTAAATCACCAGCTAAATCAGTAGCCAAATCACCAGCCAAATCAGTAGCCAAATCAGTAGCTAAATCACCAGCTAAATCAGTAGCCAAATCAGTAGCTAAATCAGTAGCCAAATCACCATCTAAATCAGTAGCTAAATCACCAGCTAAATCAGTAGCTAAATCACCAGCTAAATCAGTAGCCAAATCAGTAGCAAATCACCAGCTAAATCAGTAGCCAAATCACCAGCTAAATCAGTAGCTAAATCACCAGCTAAATCAGTAGCTAAATCACCAGCCAAATCAGTAGCCAAATCAGTAGCAAATCACCAGCTAAATCAGTAGCCAAATCACCAGCTAAATCACCAGCTAAATCAGTAGCCAAATCAGTAGCAAATCAGTAGCCAAATCACCAGCTAAATCAGTAGCAAAATCACCAGCTAAATCAGTAGCTAAATCACCAGTTAAATCAGTAGCTAAATCACAAGCTAAATCACTACCCAAATCAGTAGCAAATCACCAGCTAAATCAGTAGCCAAATCACCATCTAAATCAGTAGCCAAATCAGTAGCAAATCACCAGCTAAACCAGTAGCTAAATCACCAGCTAAATCAGTAGCCAAATCACCAGCTAAATCAGTAGCCAAATCACCAGCTAAATCAGTAGCCAAATCACCAGCTAAATCAGTAGCTAAATCACCAGCTAAATCAGTAGCTAAATCACCAGCTAAATCAGTAGCCAAATCACCAGCTAAATCAGTAGCCAAATCACCAGCTAAATCAGTAGCCAAATCACCAGCTAAATCAGTAGCCAAATCACCAGCTAAATCAGTAGCCAAAACAGTAGCCAAATCACCAGCTAAATCAGTAGCCAAATCAGTAGCAAATCACCAGCTAAATCAGTAGCCAAATCACCAGCTAAATCAGTAGCCAAATCAGTAGCAAATCACCAGCTAAATCAGTAGCCAAATCAGTAGCAAATCACCAGCTAAATCATTAGCTACCTTAGAAACATGCTTGTGTTATTTTGGTGTATCCTGCATTTGGTTGCATTTAAAATGTAATCAAAATGTAAATCGCTGTAATTTGTAAAATGCCAGAGCGGGTAGACAACGCATAATAGAACGGTTATTTACCAACGCCTGAATGATGTATATGATGTATAATTCACAGTGGGAATAGCACTGCTGTCCTTGGTGATGTGTGTTAACATTCAGCAGTACTATGTCACTACGCAGTAGAATAATGATTTGAATCACTGAAATCTACGCAGCATGCAGTATATATGTGTCTGTAGAATATCATTCAGTTGTTGAATAAAATCAGAGAAAATATAAAATGTTTTTAATGATATTACAATGGTGACATTTCCCTGACAGGTTCCCCTCCCTTCATTTTGAATGACATTATAACACTGGTTGTTTACTTCCTTCATTTTGAATGACATTATAACACTGGTTGTTTACTCCCTTCATTTTGAATGACATTATAACACTGGTTGTTTACTTCATTTTGAATGACATCATAACACTGGTTGTTTACTCCCTTCATTTTGAATGACATTATAACACTGGTTGTTTACTCCCTTCATTTTGAATGACATTATAACACTGGTTGTTTACTTCATTTTGAATGACATCATAACACTGGTTGTTTACTCCCTTCATTTTGAATGACATTATAACACTGGTTGTTTACTCCCTTCATTTTGAATGACATTATAACACTGGTTGTTTACTTCATTTTGAATGGCATTATAACACTGGTTGTTTACTCCCTTCATTTTGAATGACATTATAACGCTGGTTGTTTACTCCCTTCATTTTGAATGGCATTATAACACTGGTTGTTTACTCCCTTCATTTTGAATGACATTATAACACTGGTTGTTTACTCCCTTCATTTTGAATGACATTATAACACTGGTTGTTTACTCCCTTCATTTTGAATGACATTATAACACTGGTTGTTTACTTCCTTCATTTTGAATGACATTATAACACTGGTTGTTTACTTCCTTCATTTTGAATGGCATTATAACACTGGTTGTTTACTTCCTTCATTTTGAATGACATTATAACACTGGTTGTTTACTCCCTTCATTTTGAATGGCATTATAACACTGGTTGTTTACTTCCTTCATTTTGAATGGCATTATAACACTGGTTGTTTACTTCCTTCATTTTGAATGGCATTATAACACTGGTTGTTTACTTCCTTCATTTTGAATGGCATTATAACACTGGTTGTTTACTCCCTTCATTTTGAATGACATTATAACACTGGTTGTTTACTTCCTTCATTTTGAATGGCATTATAACACTGGTTGTTTACTCCCTTCATTTTGAATGACATTATAACACTGGTTGTTTACTTCATTTTGAATGACATTATAACACTGGTTGTTTACTTCATTTTGAATGGCATTATAACACTGGTTGTTTACTTCATTTTGAATGACATTATAACACTGGTTGTTTACTTCATTTTGAATGGCATTATAACACTGGTTGTTTACTTCCTTCATTTTGAATGACATTATAACGCTGGTGTATACTCACGTCATGACTGTGGCTATACAGAACTTGAAAGATATTTTATTTATACGGGTGGCTATAACTTTTGAGATAATACACACAATGTCTTATTACACATTCGTTTTAAACTACTCTAGTAGTAATCTTGTGTACTTAGGATCTTTGTATTTCAGGATCCTGGGGAAGATCGTAACGTGATCAGTAACACAGTTCAAGCATTTTTGCAAATCCGTTTTTTGCAACACTTACAAAAACACCTCTAGCTTTGTTTCTTGATTGATTTTCTTCTACGTAATCACTACATCTTAGAGAAGACAGGACACACAACACCTGCTACTAAAAGTCGGTATCAACAGATGAATTATGCAGCAATTGACGTGGGTTTAGGACCTGCTGCATTTTTGCAACAAGGGGGTCTCACAGGGTTGGACTTGTTGTTGTTGTTGTTGTCCCTGAGCACTAGCTGAGAGCTCCTCCTCAGTCCCCTCTGTGTCTCTCTATGGAGCCCTATAGGCTGTTCACACAACACAACACCTTTCCCTGTCTCTCCAACACACAACACAACACCTTTCCCTGTCTCTCCAACACACAACACAACTCCTTTCCCTGTCTCTCCAACACCCACCACAACACCTTTCCCTGTCTCTATAACACCCAACACAACTCCTTTCCCTGTCTCTATAACACCCAACACAACTCCTTTCCCTGTCTCTCCAACACACAACACAACACCTTTCCCTGTCTCTCCAACAATCACCACAACTCCTTTCCCTGTCTCTCCAACACCCACCACAACACCTTTCCCTGTCTCTATAACACCCAACACAACTCCTTTCCCTGTCTCTCCAACACCCACCACAACACAACTCCTTTCCCTGTCTCTCCAACACCCAACACAACTCCTTTCCCTGTCTCTATAACACCCACCACAACTCCTTTCCCTGTCTCTATAACACCCACCACAACTCCTTTCCCTGTCTCTCCAACACCCACCACAACACAACTCCTTTCCCTGTCTCTCCAACACCCACCACAACTCCTTTCCCTGTCTCTCCAACACCCACCACAACTCCTTTCCCTGTCTCTCCAACACCCAACACAACTCCTTTCCCTGTCTCTCCAACACACAACACAACACCTTTCCCTGTCTCTCCAACACCCACCACAACACAACTCCTTTCCCTGTCTCTCCAACACCCACCACAACTCCTTTCCCTGTCTCTCCAACACCCAACACAACTCCTTTCCCTGTCTCTCCAACACACAACACAACACCTTTCCCTGTCTCTCCAACACCCACCACAACACAACTCCTTTCCCTGTCTCTATAACACCCAACACAACTCCTTTCCCTGTCTCTCCAACACCCACCACAACTCCTTTCCCTGTCTCTATAACACCCACCACAACTCCTTTCCCTGTCTCTATAACACCCACCACAACTCCTTTCCCTGTCTCTCCAACACCCACCACAACACAACTCCTTTCCCTGTCTCTCCAACACCCAACACAACTCCTTTCCCTGTCTCTATAACACCCACCACAACTCCTTTCCCTGTCTCTATAACACCCACCACAACTCCTTTCCCTGTCTCTCCAACACCCACCACAACACAACTCCTTTCCCTGTCTCTCCAACACCCACCACAACTCCTTTCCCTGTCTCTCCAACACCCACCACAACTCCTTTCCCTGTCTCTCCAACACCCAACACAACTCCTTTCCCTGTCTCTCCAACACACAACACAACACCTTTCCCTGTCTCTCCAACACCCACCACAACACAACTCCTTTCCCTGTCTCTCCAACACCCACCACAACTCCTTTCCCTGTCTCTCCAACACCCAACACAACTCCTTTCCCTGTCTCTCCAACACACAACACAACACCTTTCCCTGTCTCTCCAACACCCACCACAACACAACTCCTTTCCCTGTCTCTATAACACCCAACACAACTCCTTTCCCTGTCTCTCCAACACCCACCACAACTCCTTTCCCTGTCTCTCCAACACAACTCCTTTCCCTGTCTCTATAACACCCAACACAACTCCTTTCCCTGTCTCTATAACACCCAACACAACTCCTTTCCCTGTCTCTCCAACACACAACACAACTCCTTTCCCTGTCTCTATAACACCCAACACAACACCTTTCCCTGTCTCTATAACACCCAACACAACTCCTTTCCCTGTCTCTATAACACCCAACACAACTCCTTTCCCTGTCTCTCCAACACCCACCACAACACAACTCCTTTCCCTGTCTCTCCAACACCCAACACAACTCCTTTCCCTGTCTCTATAACACCCACCACAACTCCTTTCCCTGTCTCTCCAACACCCAACACAACACCTTTCCCTGTCTCTATAACACCCACCACAACTCCTTTCCCTGTCTCTCCAACACCCAACACAACTCCTTTCCCTGTCTCTCCAACACCCACCACAACACAACTCCTTTCCCTGTCTCTATAACACCCAACACAACTCCTTTCCCTGTCTCTCCAACACCCAACACAACTCCTTTCCCTGTCTCTCCAACACCCAACACAAAACAACAAGAGCTAAATAATTCCTAGCACCTCAATCTGTTGTGGAATTGATACCAACACAGCTCTACTTCTGTTTACCCTGCTAACAGAGTTACAACAGTCTCACACGAACGCACACATGCACTCTTTCACTCTGTCTCTGTGTCTCTCAATACTCGGTACAGTGGAATAATGGCCGAGCTGTTGGGGATTCCCGAGCGGCTAGGGAGTGTTTCTCACCCCCACGTCCTCAATTACCAACCCACAGATGGTCTCCTTCGCTCTGATAGGAGAGTTGGGGAAAGCTGGGGAGGCCTGGAGAGGTATGGGGAGAGGAAGGGAGGGTTGGCGAGGAGAGGAGAGCTGTGGACGGATGGGGAGGAGGGGTGGGGAGGAGAGGAGGGTTGCAGAGTAGAGGAGAGCTGTGGAGGCATGGGGAGGAGAGCTGTGAAGGCATGGGGAGGAGGGATGGGGAGGAGAGGAGGGTTGGGAACAAGAGGAGAGCTGTGGACGGGTGGGGAGGAGGGATGGGGAGGAGGGATGGGGAGGAGATGAGGGTTGCGGAGTAGAGGAGAGCGGTGGAGGCATGGGGAGGAGAGCTGTGAAGGCATGGGGATGAGGGATGGGGAGGAGAGGAGGGTTGGGAACAAGAGGAGAGCTGTGGATGGATGGGGAGGAGAGGAGAGCTGTGAAGGCATGGGGAGGAGAGGAGAACTGTGGAGGCATGGGGAGGAGGGATGGGGAGGAGAGCTGTGAAGGCATGGGGAGGAGGGATGGGGAGGAGAGCTGTGGAGGCATGGGGGGAAGAGGAGAGCTGTGTAGGCATGGGGAGAAGAGGAGAGCTGTGGAGGCATGGGGGGAAGAGGAGAACTGTGGAGGGATGGGGAGGAGAGGAGAGCTGTGAAGGCATGGGGAGGAGCGATGGGGAGGAGAGAAGGGTTGCTGAGTAGAGGAGAGCTGTGGAGGCATGGGGAGGAGAGGAGAGCTGTGAAGGCATGGGGAGGAGAGGAGAACTGTGGAGGCATGGGGAGGAGGGATGGGGAGGAGAGCTGTGGAGGCATGGGGAGAAGAGGAGAACTGTGGAGGGATGGGGAGGAGAGGAGAGCTGTGGAGGGATGGGGAGGAGAGAAGAGCTGTGGTGGGAGGGGGAGGAGGGATGGGGAGGAGAGCTGTGGAGGGATGGGGAGGAGAGGAGAGCTGTGGAGGGATGGGGAGGAGAGGAGAGCTGTGGAGGGAGGGGGAGGAGGGATGGGGAGGAGAGAAGAGCAGTGGACGGATGGGGAGGAGGGATGGGGAGGAGAGGAGAGCTGTGGAGGGAGGGGGAGGAGGGATGGGGAGGAGAGAAGAGCAGTGGACGGATGGGGAGGAGGGATGGGGAGGAGAGGAGAACTGTGGAGGGATGGGGAGGAGGGATGGGCAGGGTTGGGGGACAAGGCTTTGGGACTTAGATAAGTTTAGCTCTGTAGCTGCTGGGCCAATATACCCGCAAGCATGTGCACGACTAACACACACGCTCGTTCACACACACACACTCTCTCTCTTGCGTGCTGTCTCTCTCGCACAAATGCGCACACGGACACTCTCTCTCACACAGACAGACAGACAGACAGACAGACAGACAGACAGACAGACAGACAGACAGACAGACAGACAGACAGACAGACAGACAGACAGACAGACAGACAGACAGACAGACAGACAGACAGACAGACAGACAGACACCTGGTGTGTACAAACTGATCCATCAGTACATCCATCTCCCCCCAGAAGCCAGTGGGAATAATTGTCTTGCCACTAAAACATCTGTGATGAAACGGTACAGCCTGGTCTGCTGCTGTGTTGCTGTACCTCTGTGTTGCTGTGTTGCTGTGCCTCTGTGTTGCTGTGCCTCTGTGTTGCCTATACAGTACTCTGAAGGCAGCAGGGAGGTAACAGCCTATACAGTACTCTGAAGGCAGTAGGGAGGTAACAGCCTATACAGTACTCTGAAGGCAGTAGGGAGGTAACAGCCTATACAGTACTCTGAAGGCAGTAGGGAGGTAACAGCCTATACAGTACTCTGAAGGCAGTAGGGAGGTAACAGCCTATACAGTACTCTGAAGGCAGTAGGGAGGTAACAGCCTATACAGTACTCTGAAGGCAGTAGGGAGGTAACAGCCTATACAGTACTCTGAAGGCAGTAGGGAGGTAACAGCCTATACAGTACTCTGAAGGCAGTAGGGAGGTAACATCCTATACAGTACTCTGAAGGCAGTAGGGAGGTAACAGCCTATACAGTACTCTGAAAGCAGTAGGGAGGTAACAGCCTATACAGTACTCTGAAGGCAGCAGGGAGGTAACATCCTATACAGTACTCTGAAGGCAGTAGGGAGGTAACAGCCTATACAGTACTCTGAAGGCAGTAGGGAGGTAACAGCCTATACAGTACTCTGAAGGCAGCAGGGAGGTAACATCCTATACAGTACTCTGAAGGCAGTAGGGAGGTAACAGCCTATACAGTACTCTGAAGGCAGTAGGGAGGTAACAGACTATACAGTACTCTGAAGGCAGTAGGGAGGTAACATCCTATACAGTACTCTGAAGGCAGTAGGGAGGTAACAGCCTATACAGTACTCTGAAGCTAGCAGGGAGGTAACATCCTATACAGTACTCTGAAGGCAGTAGGGAGGTAACAGACTATACAGTACTCTGAAGGCAGCAGGGAGGTAACAGCCTATACAGTACTCTGAAGGCAGTAGGGAGGTAACAGACTATACAGTACTCTGAAGGCAGTAGGGAGGTAACAGACTATACAGTACTCCGAAGGCAGTAGGGAGGTAACAGCCTATACAGTACTCTGAAGGCAGTAGGGAGGTAACAGACTATACAGTACTCTGAAGGCAGCAGGGAGGTAACAGCCTATACAGTACTCTGAAGGCAGTAGGGAGGTAACAGCCTATACAGTACTCTGAAGGCAGTATGGAGGTAACATCCTATACAGTACTCTGAAGGCAGTAGGGAGGTAACAGACTATACAGTACTCTGAAGGCAGCAGGGAGGTAACAGCCTATACAGTACTCTGAAGGCAGTAGGGAGGTAACAGCCTATACAGTACTCTGAAGGCAGTAGGGAGGTAACAGCCTATACAGTACTCTGAAGGCAGTAGGGAGGTAACATCCTATACAGTACTCTGAAGGCAGTAGGGAGGTAACATCCTATACAGTACTCTGAAGGCAGTAGGGAGGTAACAGCCTATACAGTACTCTGAAGGCAGTAGGGAGGTAACAGCCTATACAGTACTCTGAAGGCAGTAGGGAGGTAACAGCCTATACAGTACTCTGAAGGCAGTAGGGAGGTAACATCCTATACAGTACTCTGAAGGCAGTAGGGAGGTAACAGCCTATACAGTACGTACGGTCACGGGTGGAACTGGGGAGGGGGGGTTTGAACAGAATTTAAATAATGTTGACATCTAGAAAAATGTTTTGTAGGTGAATTCCCAGTGATTTTTTTCCAATTTCAGAGGACAGTTGTGTGTGTGTGTGTGTGTGTGTGTGTGTGTGTGTGTGTGTGTGTGTGTGTGTGTGTGTGTGTGTGTGTGTGTGTGTGTGTGTGTGTGTGTGTGTGTGTGTGTGTGTGTGTGTGTGTGTGTGTGTGTGTGTGTGTGTGCATTTCACCCTGCATAGTGGAGGAAGCTAGAACGGCCTAATGAAGCGAAATTGTTCCCGTCTGTTCACATTAGCCCCCTCGCTGTGCAATGCATGCTGGGGAAATCCATCAAATTACATCCGCTAATTAACTGTATTATAACTGCGTTGTGTATGGAACATTATCACCTCTGACGAAAGCAAATCAATGCTTTTTTTTCTCAAATGGCTTGGAAACGGTGTGGCTAGGAAGTCGTTTTTATAACGCTGGAAACTTAACCTGTTGGATGAGTCTCAAATGGTACACTGTTCCCTATGCAGTGCACTACTTTTGACTAGAGCCCTATGGGTCCTGTAGTGCACTACTTTTGACTAGAGCCCTATGGGTCCTGTAGTGCACTTCTTTTGACTAGAGCCCTATGGGTCCTGTAGTGCACTACTTTTGACTAGAGCCCTATGGGTCCTGTAGTGCACTTCTTTTGACTAGAGCCCTATGGGTCCTGTAGTGCACTACTTTTGACTAGAGCCCTATGGGTCCTGTAGTGCATTTCTTTTGACTAGAGCCCTATGGGTCCTGTAGTGCACTTCTTTTGACTAGAGCCCTATGGGTCCTGTAGTGCACTACTTTTGACTAGAGCCCTATGGGTCCTGTAGTGCACTTCTTTTGACTAGAGCCCTATGGGTCCTGTAGTGCACTACTTTTGACTAGAGCCCTATGGGTCCTGTAGTGCACTACTTTTGACTAGAGCCCTATGGGTCCTGTAGTGCACTTCTTTTGACTAGAGCCCTATGGGTCCTGTAGTGCACTACTTTTGACTAGAGCCCCATGGGTCCTGTAGTGCACTACTTTTGACTAGAGCCCTATGGGTCCTGTAGTGCACTTCTTTTGACTAGAGCCCTATGGGTCCTGTAGTGCACTACTTTTGACTAGAGCCCTATGGGTCCTGTAGTGCACTACTTTTGACTAGAGCCCTATGGGTCCTGTAGTGCACTACTTTTGACTAGAGCCCTATGGGTCCTGTAGTGCACTACATTTGACTAGAGCCCTATGGGTCCTGTAGTGCACTACATTTGACTAGAGCCATATGGGTCCTGTAGTGCACTTCTTTTGACTAGAGCCCTATGGGTTCTGTAGTGCACTACTTTTGACTAGAGCCCTATGGGTCCTGTAGTGCACTACTTTTGACTAGAGCCATATGGGTCCTGTAGTGCACTTCTTTTGACTAGAGCCCTATGGGTCCTGTAGTGCACTACTTTTGACTAGAGCCCTATGGGTCCTGTAGTGCACTACTTTTGACTAGAGCCCTATGGGTCCTGTAGTGCACTTCTTTTGACTAGAGCCCTATGGGTCCTGTAGTGCACTACTTTTGACTAGAGCCCTATGGGTCCTGTAGTGCACTACTTTTGACTAGAGCCCCATGGGTCCTGTAGTGCACTACTTTTGACTAGAGCCCCATGGGTCCTGTAGTGCACTACTTTTGACTAGAGCCCTATGGGTCCTGTAGTGCACTTCTTTTGACTAGAGCCCTATGGGTCCTGTAGTGCACTACTTTTGACTAGAGCCCTATGGGTCCTGTAGTGCACTACTTTTGACTAGAGCCCTATGGGTCCTGTAGTGCACTACTTTTGACTAGAGCCCTATGGGTCCTGTAGTGCACTACTTTTGACTAGAGCCCTATGGGTCCTGTAGTGCACTACATTTGACTAGAGCCATATGGGTCCTGTAGTGCACTACTTTTGACTAGAGCCCTATGGGTCCTGTAGTGCACTTCTTTTGACTAGAGCCCTATGGGTCCTGTAGTGCACTACTTTTGACTAGAGCCCCATGGGTCCTGTAGTGCACTACTTTTGACTAGAGCCCTATGGGTCCTGTAGTGCACTTCTTTTGACTAGAGCCCTATGGGTCCTGTAGTGCACTACTTTTGACTAGAGCCCTATGGGTCCTGTAGTGCACTACTTTTGACTAGAGCCCTATGGGTCCTGTAGTGCACTACTTTTGACTAGAGCCCTATGGGTCCTGTAGTGCACTACTTTTGACTAGAGCCCTATGGGTCCTGTAGTGCACTACATTTGACTAGAGCCATATGGGTCCTGTAGTGCACTTCTTTTGACTAGAGCCCTATGGGTTCTGTAGTGCACTACTTTTGACTAGAGCCCTATGGGTCCTGTAGTGCACTACTTTTGACTAGAGCCATATGGGTCCTGTAGTGCACTTCTTTTGACTAGAGCCCTATGGGTCCTGTAGTGCACTACTTTTGACTAGAGCCCTATGGGTCCTGTAGTGCACTACTTTTGACTAGAGCCCTATGGGTCCTGTAGTGCACTTCTTTTGACTAGAGCCCTATGGGTCCTGTAGTGCACTACTTTTGACTAGAGCCCTATGGGTCCTGTAGTGCACTACTTTTGACTAGAGCCCCATGGGTCCTGTAGTGCACTACTTTTGACTAGAGCCCCATGGGTCCTGTAGTGCACTTCTTTTGACTAGAGCCCTATGGGTCCTGTAGTGCACTACTTTTGACTAGAGCCCTATGGGTCCTGTAGTGCACTACTTTTGACTAGAGCCCTATGGGTCCTGTAGTGCACTACTTTTGACTAGAGCCCTATGGGTCCTGTAGTGCACTACTTTTGACTAGAGCCCTATGGGTCCTGTAGTGCACTACATTTGACTAGAGCCATATGGGTCCTGTAGTGCACTTCTTTTGACTAGAGCCCTATGGGTTCTGTAGTGCACTACTTTTGACTAGAGCCCTATGGGTCCTGTAGTGCACTACTTTTGACTAGAGCCATATGGGTCCTGTAGTGCACTTCTTTTGACTAGAGCCCTATGGGTCCTGTAGTGCACTACTTTTGACTAGAGCCCTATGGGTCCTGTAGTGCACTACTTTTGACTAGAGCCCTATGGGTCCTGTAGTGCACTACTTTTGACTAGAGCCCTATGGGTCCTGTAGTGCACTTCTTTTGACTAGAGCCCTATGGGTCCTGTAGTGCACTACTTTTGACTAGAGCCCTATGGGTCCTGTAGTGCACTACTTTTGACTAGAGCCCTATGGGTCCTGTAGTGCACTTCTTTTGACTAGAGCCCTATGGGTCCTGTAGTGCACTACTTTTGACTAGAGCCCTATGGGTCCTGTAGTGCACTACTTTTGACTAGAGCCCTATGGGTCCTGTAGTGCACTACTTTTGACTAGAGCCCTATGGGTCCTGTAGTGCACTACTTTTGACTAGAGCCCTATGGGTCCTGTAGTGCACTACTTTTGACTAGAGCCCTATGGGTCCTGTAGTGCACTATAACTAGAATAGGGTGCCATTTGGGGAGCAGTTAATACATAATGATGTTACATTTCATCGCCAAGGAGGAATCCAGAGCTGTTGTGAGAACAGCAGCTAACGAAAAGACAGGAAGAGAAAGTCGACCCTGAAACAGAGACGTCCAGGCAGAGATAACAGAGAACGGCCTCAACTGGTTGTGACTTTGACAAACTGTCCCTGAACTGAGTGAGATGGAGGACATTCGTCAATGGCCCGATGCTCCTTTTATTAAGGAGCTAAGGGCGCAAGTCAAGTCAAGTCAAGTCAATCATCAATCGACTAGTATACAGCATGATCCCAATGTGTAGGCTGCATCGCGTAGAGAACGGTTACTATGAAAACACAAACCCAAAAGGATAGGTATATAGCTCTCATTTAGACAGCTCACCTTCACCTTAGCCTGGTTGTCTGTTTCTGACAGCTTTGGCTGTTAAATAGAGCAGAAACAGACCGGCACCAGGCTAAGTCCATCACTCTCGCCCACCATTAGTCTATTCCAAGTAGAACCAGAAATGTCTTTCCTATGTTTATAAAAACGCTGCTGAATTATGAAATGCCAGGTTTATATAAAGCAGGTAAATTCAATACTGTGTGCACTGTAAACAAACACCCACAAATCTAGTTGTCGTTAAGTAACTGGTTCCATAGCCGTTGTTATGTTTACTCAACTTTTCGGGACAAAGTGTTCCCTGATTTTTTCCCCCTCTCACCCATTACCCACAATACCCCACAATGACAAAGTGAAAACATGTTTTAAGACATGTTTGCAAATGTAAATACAAAAATATACATTTACATAAATATTCACACCCCTGACTCAATGCTTTGTACAAGTACCTATGGTGGTGTATTACAGTTGAGTCATTCTGGGTAAGTTTCTAAGAGATTTCCACAACTGGATTGTACAATATTTGCCCATTATTCTTTTTAAAATTCATCCAGCTCTGTCAAGTTGACTGTTGATCATAGCTAGACAACCATTTTTAAGTCTGCCTTAGATCTTCAAGACGATTTCTGTCAAACCTGTAACTAGGCCACTCAGGAACATTCAACGTTGTCTTGGTAAACAACTCCAGTGTCGATTTTTTTGCGTTGTGTTTTAGGTTATTGAAAGGTGAATTCTTCTCCCAATGTCTGTTAAAAAGCAGTCTGAACCCGGTCTTCCTCTAGGATTTTGCCTGTGCTGTTTAGTGCAAGGAGTTGGCTAGAGGAGTGTCCAGATATTGGACATTACAGTGTTGTTGAAACACATGTAGACTAACTAAAGGGTTGGGTAGGTTACTTTCTAAATGTAATCCATTACAGTTACTAGTTACCTGTCCAAAATTGTAATCAGTCATTTTACTTATGTAGATATCAATAATAAGTGGTATCCGTATCACTGTGGACTACACCACTGATGTCATCTTTACCTCCAAACGTTTATTCCAGTTGAATCATCTCTGGGTGCCGACAGCAGTCGCACCATTGGAAGAAATCGCTTGGACTGTAGTGTATAACAGCCCTATTCCCGCTTTTTCCCCGCGATCCAAACGCATTTGGTGTGTCATCATAGTGGTCTCTGATTGGTGGTCATCATTTGGTGTGTCGTCATAGTGGTCTCTGATTGGTGGTCATCATTTGGTGTGTCGTCATAGTGGTCTCTGATTGGTGGTCATCATTTGGTGTGTCGTCATAGTGGTCTCTGATTGGTGATCATCATTTGGTGTGTCATCATAGTGGTCTCTGATTGGTGGTCATCATTTGATGTGTCATCATAGTGGTCTCTGATTGGTGGTCATAATTTGGTGTGTCATCAGAGTGGTCTCTGATTGGTGGTCAGACTCACTCAGGTGGAATAACCTTAGACTTTCGTAATCCGTTACTCCCCAACCCTGACTAACTGCGACGATGTCCCCAACCCTGACTAAATGCGACGATGTCCCCAACCCTGACTAACTGCGACGATGTCCCCAACCCTGACTAAATGCGATGATGTCCCCAACCCTGACTAACTGCGATGATGTCCCCAACCCTGACTAAATGCGATGATGTCCCCAACCCTGACTAACTGCGACGATGTCCCCAACCCTGACTAACTGCGATGATGTCCCCAGCCCTGACTAAATGCGATGATGTCCCCAACCCTGACTAAATGCGACGATGTCCCCAACCCTGACTAAATGCGACGATGTCCCCAACCCTGACTAACTGCGACGATGTCCCCAACCCTGACTAAATGCGATGATGTCCCCAACCCTGACTAACTGCGACGATGTCCCCAACCCTGACTAAATGCGATGATGTCCCCAACCCTGACTAACTGCGATGATGTCCCCAACCCTGACTAACTGCGACGATGTCCCCAACCCTGACTAACTGCGACGATGTCCCCAACCCTGACTAAATGCGACGATGTCCCCAACCCTGACTAAATGCGATGATGTCCCCAACCCTGACTAACTGCGACGATGTCCCCAACCCTGACTAACTGCGACGATGTCCCCAACCCTGACTAACTGCAACGATGTCCCCAACCCTGACTAACTGCAACGATGTCCCCAACCCTGACTAAATGCGATGATGTCCCCAACCCTGACTAACTGCGATGATGTCCCCAACCCTGACTAAATGCGATGATGTCCCCAAACCCTGACTAAATGCGACGATGTCCCCAACCCTGACTAAATGCGACGATGTCCCCAACCCTGACTAAATGCGATGATGTCCCCAACCCTGACTAAATGCGATGATGTCCCCAACCCTGACTAAATGCGACGATGTCCCCAACCCTGACTAACTGCGACGATGTCCCCAACCCTGACTAAATGCGATGATGTCCCCAACCCTGACTAACTGCGACGATGTCCCCAACCCTGACTAACCGCACGATGTCCCCAACCCTGACTAACTGCGACGATGTCCCCAACCCTGACTAAATGCGACGATGTCCCCAACCCTGACTAAATGCGACGATGTCCCCAACCCTGACTAAATGCGATGATGTCCCCAACCCTGACTAACTGCGACGATGTCCCCAACCCTGACTAAATGCGATGATGTCCCCAACCCTGACTAACTGCGACGATGTCCCCAACCCTGACTAACTGCGACGATGTCCCCAACCCTGACTAAATGCGACGATGTCCCCAACCCTGACTAACTGCGACGATGTCCCCAACCCTGACTAAATGCGACGATGTCCCCAACCCTGACTAAATGCGACGATGTCCCCAACCCTGACTAAATGCGACGATGTCCCCAACCCTGACTAACTGCGACGATGTCCCCAACCCTGACTAAATGCGACGATGTCCCCAACCCTGACTAACTGCGACGATGTCCCCAACCATGACTAAATGCGACGATGTCCCCAACCCTGACTAAATGCGATGATGTCCCCAACCCTGACTAAATGCGATGATGTCCCCAACCCTGACTAAATGCGATGATGTCCCCAACCCTGACTAACTGCGATGATGTCCCCAACCCTGACTAAATGCGACGATGTCCCCAACCCTGACTAAATGCGACGATGTCTCTCCACGGTTGGATTCTGAGACGTGTTCATCCTCCATCGGTAGGACCCATCAAATGAAATGTCATTTCACTACAGAGTAGTAGGGATGGCTGCCCAGGTGATATCTTTGGCCAGACTCAGAGAGCCACCTGTTACAATGCGATGGTTTCCTGTGGTAATATTCTTCTGTCCTACTACTTCAACACATGCATGAGCACACACACACACACACACACACACACGCATGTATTACGTTCATTTTTATCCCCCCAAAAATTCCCTTGTCCGATAACAAGGATACCCATATCGGGATGCAGCCACCATCATGCTTGAAAATATGAAGAGTGGTACTCAGTGATGTGTTGGATTTGCCCTAAACATAACGTATTAAGGACATGAAGTTAATTTATTTACCACATCTTTTTGAAGTGTTACTTTAGTGCCTTGTTGCAAACAGGATGCATGTTTTGGAATATTTTGTATTCTGTACAGTCTTCCTTCTTTTCACTCTGTCATATAGGTTAGTATTGTGGAGTAACTACTATGTTGTTGATCCATCCTCAGTTTTCTCTTATCACAGCCATTAAACTCTGTAGCTGTTTTAAAAGCACCATTGGCCTCATGGTGAAATCCCTGAGCGGTTTCCTTCCTCTCCGGCAACTGAGTTAGGAAGGACGTCTGTATCTTTGTAGTGACTGGGTGGATTGAAACACCAACCAAAGCCTAATTAATAACTTCACCATGCTCAAAGGGATATTCAACATATGTTTTTTTATTGGTGTTGTTTTGTTTACACATCTACCCATTAGTGTCCTTCTTTGCGAGGCATTGAAAAGCCTCCCTGGTCTTTGTGGATGAATCTGATCTTGTAATGCACTACTCAATTGAGGGAGCTTCCAGATAATTGTATAGGTGGGGTACAGAGATGTAGTCATTCAAAATGCATGTCAAACACTATTATTGTGCACAGAGTGAGTCCAACTTATTACGCAATTTGTTAAGCACATTTTTACTCCTGCACTTATTTAGGCGTGTCATAACAAAGGGGGATGAGTACTTACTGACTCAAAACATTTCAGATAATAATTTTTTATTAACATCTAAAATGTTCTACAAACAAAATGTCACTTTGACATTATGGGCTATTGTGTGTAGATCAGTGACACAACATCTCAATTTAATAAATATATAACTGTAACACAAGAAACTGTGGGGAAAAAGCCAAGGGGTGTGAATACTTTCGGAAGGCAATGTAAGTTCATTCAACTAGAAATGATTATTTTGGCCATTTTACCACCCTCCCCCCCAAAAAAGCTGTGAAACACACAGATTTTAACATACCATGTTTTCAACATACATAATTGACACATTCAATTATACAGTAATTTGATCTCACAACCTCTTAGATTTATGGCATTACTGATCTTCCTGCTATGCCATCTACAAGCTATTCTCTCATCATTGATTTATTTCAACAATATGTTGTTTTATCTGTATAGTTGTCTAATGTTGGTGGGGCATATTAACCTGTTTTAATATTACTCCTTAATCACTATGATAAATACAATTGTTTTTCTTGAGTGTACTTTTAACAGAGCTGAGTTTTACTTTGAAATGCAGTGTAGCAATACAGTTGAAATCAGTTATTTACACAGACATGGTGGTATAACTGGGAGATTGGAGTGCTGTGAAGCAAGAGGTTGTGAGTTCAAATCCCAGGTGAGGACATGTTGAATAATAATGGCTGTATACAATGTACTTGTGTGTCAAATATGCAAGTTGAAAACATTGTACGGTATGTTAAAATAACTGTATGTGTGAATAACTGTTTATGGTAAAATGGCAGCGTAATAATTTCTAGATGAATGAACATATGAGACAAAATGAGCAAATACATCATAAATTGACAGAATTTTTACCTTTTTCTCATTATGGAGCTAAGTTTGGGCCAACAATTTTATTAAATTCAGCTAACACTTTGACAGAAAAGTTGAGTATATAAAAAAAAAAGGATGAGGAACGAGTTAATAATATTTTTCGTGAAACAACTAGTGTTAGGATCTGCTGATGGAAAGTAATGCAGGAAAAATAAAGTGCAGATTATATCAACGATGAAATGTCGTGTCTATACAATTATGCTAGATTAAGTTGAGAACTGTTAATGTTAGGTAACAGAGGAAGACACATTTAAATGAGGTAAAAAATAATTAGAATTGTCATTCTATCTCTGTCCGTAACAAGATATCTCAAATTCAAATGAACGTGAGGCTGTCCAGGAAGTGTGCCTACGCGGAGTAAAACATTTCACCATTTCAGAGACTATTTCCATACAAAGTTTTTAACGTTTTCGACGTCAGGACACATGCTTCAATAGATTCGCCTTTTTGAATGAGATGAAATCTAATTTATCTTTAGGTATCCATCCACTGTCGGGGAATTGAACCCTGGTCTCCCGCGTGCCTGCAATATGGAAGACTATCAAATGCTTCTCAAACATGCACTCTGTTGGTCAAACTAGCACGATTCTATGTATTCAAGGGGATTGTAAGGGATAGGGGGCAGTATTTTCTGTTCCGGCTGTCCTCGCTGACAGAAGGTGGGGACCAAACGCAGAGTGGTTAGTGTTCATTCTTTTAATGAAAATCAACAAAACACTTCAAAATACAAAACAACACAACGTGACAAACCGAAACCGTCCTGTGTGGCAACAAAACCTCCACAGGAACAAACACCACAAAACACAAGTGAAACCCAGGCTGCCTTAGTATGATTCTCAATCAGGGACAACGATAGACACCTGTCTCTGATTGAGAATCATACCAGGCCGAACACAAAATCCCAACATAGAAATAGAAAACATAGACTGCCCACCCAAACTCACGCCCTGACCAATAAACACATACAAAAGACAGAGACACGGTCAGAACGTGACATAACCCCCCCCTTAAGGTGCGAACTCCGGGCGCACCAGCACAAAGTCTAGGGGAGGGTCTGGGTGGGCATCTGACCACGGTGTGGCTCAGGCTCTGCGAGGTCCCCACCCCACCATAGTCACTCCCCGCTTCCGTATCCCCCTCCCAATGACCACCCTCCAACTAAACCCACCTAAATGAAGGGGCAGCATCGGGATAAGGGGCAGCACCGGGATAAGGGGCAGCAGCTCCGGGATAAGGGGCAGCAGCTCCGGGCTGAGGGACGGCAGCTCCGGGCTGAGGGACGGCAGCTCCGGGCTGAGGACTCTGCAGGTCCTGCTGAGGGACTCGGCGGTCCTGGCTGAGGACTCTGGCAGGTCCTGGCTGAGGGACTCTGGCAGGTCCTGGCTGAGGACTCTGGCAGGTCCTGGCTGAGGGACTCTGGCAGGTCCTGGCTGAGGGACTCTGGCAGGTCCTGGCTGGCTGGCTCTGGCGGATCCTGGCTGGCGGCTGGCTCTGGCGGATCTTGGCTGGCGGCTGGCTCTGGCGGATCCTGGCTGGCGGAAGGCTCTGGCGGATCCTGGCTGGCGGAAGGCTCTGGCGGATCCTGGCTGGCGGAAGGCTCTGGCGGATCCTGGGCGGAAGGCTCTGGCGGATCCTGGCTGGCGGAAGGTTCTGGCGGATCCTGGCTGGCTGGCAGGTCCTGGCTGGCTGGCTCTGGCGGGTCCTGCTGGACGGCTCTGGCTGGTCCTGGCTGGACGGCTCTTGGCTGGTCCTGGCTGGACGGCTCTGGCTGGTCCTGGCTGGACGGCTCTGGCTGGTCCTGGCTGGACGCTCTGGCTGTCCTGGCTGAACGGCTCTGAAGGCTCGGGACAGACGGGCAGCGCTGGGCAGGCAGACAGTTCAGACCACGCTGGGCAGGCAGACAGTTCAGGCAGCGCTGACAGGCAAGCAGCGCTGGCGGCGTGGGCAGACGGCCGACTCTGACCTGCTGAGGCGCACAGTAGGCCTGGTGCGTGTGCGGAACTGGAGGCACTGGCTGGAGACACGCACCACAGGGAGAGTGCGTGGAGGAGGAACAGGGCTCTGGAAACGCACTGGAAGCCTGGTGCGTGGTGTTGGCACTGATGGTACTGGGCTGGGGTGGGAAGGTGGCGCCGGATATACCGGACCGTGAAGGAGGACACGCGCTCTTGAGCACCGAGCCTCCCCAACCCTACCAGGTTGAATGGTCCCCGTAGCCCTGCCAGTGCGGCGAGGTGGAATAGCCCGCACTGGGCTAAGCACGCGTACTGGGGACACCGTGCGCTCCACCGCATAACACGGTGTCTGACCAGTACGACGCCCTCTCACTCCACGGTAAGCCCGGGGAGTTGGCTCAGGTATCCACCCGCTTCGCACACTCCCCTTTAGCCCCCCCCCCAAGAAATTTTTGGGTGAGCCTCTCGGGCTTCCGTGCTAGCCGCGTACCCTCATACCTCCGGTTCCTCTCTCCGGTTGCCTCTGCTCTCCTCGCTGCCTCCAGCTGTTCCCATGGGAGGCGATCCTTTCCAGCCAGGATCTCCTCCCATGTGTAGCAACCCTTGCCGTTCAAGATGTCTTCCCATGTCCATGAATCCTGGGATTTCTGCGGTTGCTGTCGCTGCCCTTTTCCCCGCTGCTTGGTTCTGGTAATTTGGTGGGTGTTTCTGTTACGGCTGTCCTCGCTGACAGAAGGTGGGGACCAAAACGCAGAGTGGTTAGTGTTCATTCTTTTAATGAAAATCAACAAAACACTTCAAAATACAAAAACAACCAACGTGACAAAACCGAAACCGTCCTGTGTGGCAACAAAACCTCCACAGGAACAAACACCCACAAAACACAAGTGAAACCCAGGCTGCCTTAGTATGATTCTCAATCAGGGACAACGATAGACACCTGTTCTGATTGAGAATCATACCAGGCCGAACACAAAATCCCAACATAGAAATAGAAAACATAGACTGCCCACCCAAAACTCACGCCCTGACCAATAAACACATACAAAACAAGAGAAAACAGGTCAGGAACGTGACATCCCCATTAGTTCCTTTCAAGGCAGCAGCTACTCTTCCTGGGGTTTATTATGGATCCCAATTAGTTCTCTTCAAGGCAGC